>NC_133136.1:110609953-110649953 GCF_048418815.1 Hemitrygon akajei | reverse complement strand
CTAGATGCAGAGCAATCTGCATGTCGTGCGGCAACTCAAGAGTCACTGCAGAACATCCAGAGATGGTGAGGTCGTGATTGGGCTGAATGTCTCTGGAACAGGCTTTTGAGAGCCACTCGAAAATTGCAGTCCGAACGTTGTATAATGTAGGGCAAAACCAGAAAAGATGTGCTAGTGAGCCCTCAGCAGAGCGGCACTTGTCACATTCAGTTTTGTTTTTGAATAATGCATCACCTTGTACTGGATTAACCTGTAGCGGGAATTAATAGAACAACAGTGAACCCGGGACGTTGCCTCCTCCCAAAGTTCCCAGGATATCTCTGAGTTCAAGTCCTTAGCACAGGCTTCCCTAATAAAGTCTGTAGAAACCAAAGGAGTAGAGCAATTCACAAATTTTGATATTAACTGTTTGGAGTTTGGAGGGAGCAAGAGGTTTTCAGAAAAGGGATGGTGAGGGAAATAGGCTCGAAGTGTGGGTACTTTTCCTTAACATAGTGTCTAACTTGGAGATAGCGAAAAAAATGTGAATTTGGAAGGTTAAACTTAGTGCTTAATTGTGTGAATGATGCAAATTGGCCATCGATGTACAGATCTAAGAAAGTTTTGATACCCCTCTCTCTCCAGACTGCAAACACCCCATTTAATTGTCCAGGCTTAAATGAGTGATTTTGACAAATGGGAGCATCTATGGAAACACTATGAATTTGGTGAGCAGCTTTTATCTGGTTTAATATTCGTAAAGAATTCTTTAAGGTAAAGTTTTGTTGGATTAGTTTATCTGTTGAGGCATAAGTGGAAAGCAGAAGAGCAGGAAGTGAAGGATATTTAACAACAGAGGCTTCCAGCTGTAGCTATGAAGGATTTTCTTCGGTCTCAGCACCTCCACGTTTCCAGTGTGTAAGAGCCCTGGAGTTAGCTGCCCAATAGTAATGTTTGAAAATTGACAGACCAAGACCGCCCTTCTTAAGAGGTTTGTGCAGGTGAGCCTTAGATATCCTGTGTGATTTATAGCCCCACACGAAGGGCAATATGATAGAGTCGTTTCTTAAAAAAGGATGCATTTAAGTATATAGGCAGGTTTTGAAAAAGATATAGAAACCTGGGTAGGGTCACCATTTTGATCATATTTACCCATCCAATCATGGATAAGGGCAGTATCCTCCAGGACTCGATATTCCTTCTGAGTTTTTCTAAGGATTCTGTAAAGATAAATTTGAAAAGATGCTTTGGGTTCTTAGTCAGTTTAATCCCCAAATAGGTGAAACAGTCCTTCTCTACTCTAAAAGGCAATATTTTCAGAAAGTCTTCAGTAAATTGATCCACTAGGGGCATGAATTCGCTCTTTCCCCAATTTATGGTATAGCCAGAAATGCTGCCAAAGGAATTTATATATTCAGTAGGATGGGAATAGAGACCACTGGGTCGTCTAGACAAGTAAGGAGATCATCCGCCTACAGGGTCACATGGGTCTCAATACTGCCCATCTTAATACCTTTAATGTGTGGGTGGCCCCTCATGCCAATTGTCAGGGGCTCCAGTGCTATGTTAAGCAGCAGGAGGGACAATGGGTCCCCTTGGCGAACACCACATTGCAGGGAGAACGGATTGGATTTATCCCCATTTGTGAAAATGGAAGATTTTGGATTGGTATATACCGGTAATATTTTAACCCATTCTATAAAAGTGTCGCCGAATCCAAACTTCTTGATTGTTGCAATTAGATAGGGCCACGCTATCATATCAAATGCCTTGTGGGCATCTAGAGACAGTATAGCAGCTCTATCATCTTTCCCATAATCAGCATACAAAATATTGAGAATTTTGCGGACATTACAAAAGGAGTACCTGCCCGGGATAAATCCCGTTTGGTCCGGGTGAATGATATTTACTATATGCTTACCGAGCTGATTCGCTTACACTTTTGTAATTATTTCCAGATCATAATTTAGTAGTGCAATGGGCCTATAGCTTCCAGGGTCCATTTCATCTTTATTTTTAATAAAACACAGATATTTGCTTCACTGAGAGAGAGCGTGGGAGCCTCTTGTTTTTAAAGGTATCTTGAACCATTCTCAGCAAAGTCGGTGTAAGGACATCTTGGAAGGCTTTGTAGAACTCTGGCCCGAACCTGTCAGGTCCAGCTGCCTTACCGGTGGGAAATGCTTTGATGGCATCCTGTAACTCAGACATTGAGATTCCAAATCTAAATTCTCCTTGAAAGCTGCATCTAATTGTGGGAAGTAAAGCGGATCAAAAAACTTACCAAAATCTTCCTGTGTGGCTGTTGATTTGGAGGTGTAAATTTCTGAATAGAACTCACTAAATGGTTTGTTAATATCCTTTAAGTCTGTAAGCATCAGGCCAGATTTGGATATTATTTTGTAAATGGCTCTTTTTGCTTGTTCTCCTTTTAACTGCCTTGCCAATAACTTCTGTGGTTTGTCTCCCAACTCAAAATGTCGCTGTTTAAGTTTAAGTAGTATGTTGCCAATTTGTTCCCCTAGAATGGAGTTGTATTCGTATTTTAATTTGAGAATGTTATTATAATCTGATTGGAGCAAAGAATTTTTGTAAGCAAACAATTTTTGGGGGAGGTTTCTTATTTACTGCATTTTTCATAATTACTATGAGTTTGGGAGGTTATTATATATGGATTATCATCTATTTGTATTTATACCTTAACCTATTAATTATGTACTCTCAAGCTCTCTGTATTCATGTTTCATTTAAGTTTGTTTAAAATTTTAAAAAGATTTAAAAAGCAAAAGGAAATTGTGTGTGAGGTGAAGTGAGGGATCATCTGTGGTGACAGAGCTCTGTGTGATATTTACTTTGCACTGCTAGAAAACAAAAACAACCCCTGCAATCATAGCATTATTTAGCTCGGGGAATCTAAGACAGAATTTCAGAAGTATTGCTGGGATCCACAAAATCGTCAAACACCTTGGGTTTGTGAGAAATTTAAAAAGCATTAGAAATAATGATTTAAAAAATACATCAGGTATTTTGTTAATGGATTCCAATTTTGTTATGTAATAGCTAGCCAAGAGTAAGTGTTGTCTACTAACGACATTGGGGAAAATATTATCTTGATACTAATGTGGTGAATTGAAGTTGATTTCTAACGTCATTCATATTGTTTACTTTACAAATATACATTACAACTGATTCTGTGATACTTGTTATACTGGATGTTCAAACATTTTCTTCATCTTCTGTTTCATTTAATAATCTATACACAAGATATAGAGCCATTTACCAAGCACAGATTTCAGCATCAATGCATAGATTGCTTTCTGATCTATGGATGCAGTCGAGTCAATGGGGGAGGGGGGCGCGGATGCATGGAAGGATTAGGGATTGCAATTCATGAGGAAGTGGCCCCAGTTCTGGGAAAAGAAGCAGCAATTTGTTGGAGTGGGGCTATCAGAACTAATGGTGCTACCAAATCGAACAAGCAGAATTATAGATTAAAATGTAAAATGCATAACAAAACAGGAGGTTGTGTGTGGTGGTAAACAAAAAGTATGCTATTCCAGAGATAAAAGTTAGAAGCAGTGAAATGCCAAAATCACTTTGTCCTTTCCATCCACTCAAAGTTTTAAAACAGTTCTCAGTATCACTAATTAATCTCTCCATTCATGGTCATAAAATGGTCTCTTGCCTCAGCATCTGTCACTATCCGCATTTCCTCATCTCCACTATGGGACTGTAGGTGAATGGGATGTTGCTCACACCCATTTCCCATCTGTCCTATTGACCCCCCAAAGTGTCATCGAGCACAGACACAGGACCTTTGGCCTTGATAACCAAGATGCCTTTCCCCCGCTAGTCCTATTTGGCTGTATTTGGCCCATATCCTCTGGGCCTTTTCTATCCATGTACCTGTCCAAATGCTTTCAAACACAGCAGTTTTACCCACCTCTACAGCTTCCTCTATACATTCTATATATTCACCACAGACAGAGATAAATTTGCTTCTCATGTCCTTTTTAAGTCCCTCTCACCTTAAATCAACATCCCTAGTTTTAGTCTCCCACCCTGAGAAAAAGATTGACCTTACTACACCCCTCATGATTTTATGTATGTCTACAAGCCCTCAGCATACTACACTTCAGAAAGAAAAAGTTGTAGCTTATCCAGCCATTCTTTCATAGCTTAAAGACATCCTCCGGAATCTTATCTGTACGCCTTCCAGCTTAATGATATCTTTCCTATAGCTAGGTAACCAACATTGAGCAAAAAACCCATGCAGTCCGCCAGGCTGAGAGGGATAAACAACTATTATCCACCATTGGTAAACCGAAAATTGCAGTAATAGGATGCGGTTGCAATTTGATATTCAGAACTGTTGAAATAGTACCGAAAATATCTTTCCAATAATTTTGCAAGCAAGGGAAAGACCAAAACATGTGGGTCAATGAAGCAACTTTAGAATGACATCTTTCACAGGTTGGATTAACATAAGAATAAAATCGAGCAAGTTTATCCTTGGATATGTGAGCCCTATGTACAAACTTAAATTGTATTATATTTAGCACAAATAGAAGAAGGATTGACTAATTGTAAAATTTACTCCCACTGTTCAGTGGGTATAAGACAAAGAAGTTCTTTTTCCCATTCCTTCTTAATTTTTTCTGATACTTCTGGCTGTATTTTCATGATCATATTATAAATGATGGCTACTAAACCCTTCTGGCAAGGATTCAGAGCTAAAAAAATTTCCGTAATGTACATCGGACATAATTTTGGAAAAGACTGTAACATATTATTCAAGAAAATTCGAACTTGCAAGTATCTAAAAAAATGAGTTTTAGGCAAATTATATTTATTGGATAGCTGTTCAAAGGACATAAAACTGTTATCTAAAAATAGATCACGAAAACATTTTATACCTTTTGTTTTCCATAATACAAAGGCTTGATCCATAAAAGAGGGCTGAAAAAAAAGTTAGATATAATAGGGCTTGGTAAGATAGACTTATTCAAGCCAAAGAATTTACGAAATTGAAACCATATTCGTAATGTATGTTTAACTATAGGATTAGTTATTTGTTTATTCAATTTAGATAAAGCAAAAGGAAGCAAAGATCCTAAAATAGAAAACAATGAGAAATCTTGTACAGATTTACATTCCAAATTTACCCATTGTGGTGATCGATTCTTGTATCCAAAATATTAAATATTGAATATTAACTGCCCGATAGTAAAATCTTAGGTTTGGCAAAACCAAACTACCTTTGTTCTTAGGCTTCTATAAATATTTTTCACTTAATCTAGGATTTTTATTCTGCCACACATATGAGGATATTTTGGAGTCAATAATATCAAAAAAGATTTAAGAATAAAAATTGGTAATGCTTGGAATAAATATAGAAATTTGGGTAACACTATCATTTTAATAGCATTAATTCGACCAACCAATGACAAAGATAATGGGGACCACCTGATAATAAGTTGCTTGATTTGGTCAATTAAAGGTACAAAATTAACTTTAAATAAATCCTTATGTTTTTTGGTAATTGTAATACCCATATAAGTAAAATGATCTGTGACAACTTTAAATGGTAAGTGTTTATAGATTGAAACTTGCATATTAATGGAAATAGTTTACTCTTATTAAAATTCAGTTTGTAGCCAGAAAAGCTACTAAACTGAGCAAGCAAGGATAAAATGGCAGGAATAGATCTCTCAGGGTCAGATATGTATAGTAACAAATCATCAGCATATAACGATAACTTATAAGACCCTTCCCTACGGGTAATACCAAAAACATTAGGTGATTCACGAATGGCAATCGCTAATGATTCCAAAGCAATGTCAAATAATAAAGGACTTACAGGACAGCCTTGCCTCGTACCACGGGATAACTGAGAAAAAGGAGATCTCTGATTATTGGTAAGAACCGAAGCCAAAGGTTTATAATATATGAATTTAATCGATGATATAAATTTCAAACTAAAATTAAAATTCTGCAACATATTAAAAATAAATATGGCCATTCAACTCTATCGAACGCTTTTTCAGCATCTAAGGAAATAAAACATTCTGGTATTTTAGATGAAGGAGTATAAATTATATTAATTAATTTTCTGATGATAAAAGATGAATAACGGTTTTTAATAAATTCGGTCTGGTCTTCAGAGATAATTTGAGGTAATATATTTTCAAATCTAGTGGCCACAATTTTGGTAAAAACCTTAGAATCCATATTCAGCAAGGATATAGGCCGATAGGATGCACATTCAGTGGGGTCTTTATCCTTTTTTAAGAATTAGAGAAATGGAGGCATCATAAAAAGATTGTGGTAATTTACCTACAGTTAACGCATCTTTAAAAATTTTACAAAGCCAAGGAGAGAGTATAGAAGCTGGATTGTCTGCCCCAGAAATAGGGCATTTATGGTCATTGCTACTGGCAAATAATAATATCTTGGATTGGAAGATTGGCATACTGAATCACCATCCTGACAATTTTCTCCCCTTTTGCCAGTTCCTTGCTGTGCAGTGGAAGTCGGGAGGCCAGAGCCTCCAGTCTTGCATTAACAAGTGTTGTCTGTCACCTGTGAAGTAGATGCCACTTCCTAGATCAGTCCTTAACATTATTCTTCTAATGCTTCATTTCTGAATGCAATATATTGGTTCCTAATCACTTTGCATTGCTGTTCATGGGATGATCTTGGTGTGATTTGCTTTTTTTTTAATATTACTGAAAGAGATCCTTAATATAGTAGCAAACATGGTACTGACCACCACACTATAACAAATAAAGACACCCCAATTTAAGAATCGTGGGTTCTTCATAAAACAGAAGGACAACATCTTTTTCTCTAGTAAAGAGATAAATAACTATCTTAATAATGATCAATCGTCTATATTTTTGCATCACGTTTAAAATTCCCAGAGCATTTCAGAATGTTTGCTTTGCTTTGTCCATTGGGTGAGATTAATACTTGAAGATGTTTGAGGCAAACAGAAAAATATTTTTGGTGAAAAAGCATCTATAGTTCTTGAACTGTTTGACACCCTTGCTTGCTCTCTCAGTTCTGTTTTTAATATAACCCCTTAAAATTGCATTATCGGTATGTGCAGTAGCAGGTTACTTTGTTTTCAGCACTATGACATGTTTAGCAGGCCAAATGACTGCTGAACTCTGTTGTAAGTTCAAATTGGACAGGGAATGGCATGCTATCACTGAGAAAATTGCCCAGCTGTCTGCACGTGAAATCCTCATTGATCAATACAAGGTATGTTGTCCATCAGTTGGTTCTTAAAGAACATCAGGAGTCCTGCTGAAGGGTCTCGGCCTGAAGCATTGACCGTGCTCTTTTCCATAGATGCTGCCTGACCTGCTGAGTTCCGCCAGCATTTTCTGTGTGTTAGCTGAAATATTAACTGCTTTTCTCTCCACAGATGCTGGCTGATCTGAGTCCTTATGGGATTTTGCATTTTTATTTGTTGCTTTTTGAAATTATTTCAAGCTTAATTGTCAATTACATCGGAATTCACAAAATGAAATGTATACAGTTGGTAGGTTATGGAATTTAAAGAAACTCTACATTTTCATCTCATGCACAGAATGTTACACGAGCGTGGCGGTGGACGAACCCAAGGGCAGAACACGGGTGTGGAGGCAGAGTTGGGAGGCGTTATTAACGTAGCGAGTGTGGAGTCGGTATCCAGGAGTGATGCTAGACCTAGAACTGATTGTCCTAAGAACCATGAAACGAGGTTACTCACACCGGAGTCAACCAATGAACTGGCAGCTTCTTGTTGTGGTCACGGGGTATTTATACTGCTTCTGCTGATGGAAGGCAGGCGTTTGTAGTTAGTGGAACCTGAGATGATTGGGAACTAAACGAGGTGATTGAGGCCCAATTCCTGAGGTAAATAGCCAGGTGGGGGATTGCCAGAAGGGACCATAACACAGAAGAGTTAAAACCTGTGACATACCAAACGTGATGATGCTGAATGGAGAGCCAGGCTTGAGCACGAGCTGGTCTCATGCTCCTGTGTTCCTGGGATATTAGACAAACAACATATGAAATATTAGTATCCTTGAGCCTATTCTGCTACATCTCATGGCCTCAGTATCTCTTTCTTCTCTCCACGTGCCCAGTAAATTCCTTGTAGCATAAATGCCTGTTAGTCTGTGTCTTGAGTGGTCATTGATTTCCCCTCCACAATCCTCTAGAGTAAAGGATTCCAAATGTTCACTCATTTCCTGACAGAAGGATTGGACAACTCCTTAAACTGAAACTGTTATCTGGTTCTAGATTTCCCCACTAAGGGAAACATTGTTTTGGTAAAAGTGCAGCAAATTCCTCTCTAAACTTGTGTTTAGATTGCTTCTCATTCTTTTAAATTTAATTGAATATAGACCCATGCAACTCAACCTTTTCTCAGAGATCCAGGTACTCTGCCTCTGAAGCAAATGTGTCCTTCATTAAATATGGAGATGAGAACTGTGTGTACCACTTCAGGTGCTGTCAATACTATCCTAATTGTAGGTTATGTAACCCTTTTGATAAAGCTTAATATTCCATTGGAGTTCCAAAATAGCAACATGGTAACTTTTGTTCCATAGTTTTTGAATCCCCAGATCCCCTTGCACTTCTATGTATGAATAATTTAGCTTTGTTATTTTTCCCCTCAGATAGATAGATACTTTGTTGATGCCAAAGGAAATTACAGTGCCTCAGTAGCATTACAAGTGCACTGATTTAAAAATATTAGAAGAGAAGTAAAAATATTACCTTAAAAATAAGATGTACAAGATTTACAAGTTCAGTCTGATAAGATGGTAGTGCAAGAATAATCATAATATTATACAGTAAGGATTGCTAATTCACACCGTCCAGATAAGAATTGATGGTAGTTTTGCATAGGGTGTCCTCAGTAGCAGGGTGTGCTAAATGGAGAATAAACAGCTTTGGTAAACAGAGGTTACTAACATGTTTCTTGATGAAGGGTCTCGGCCGGAAACGTTGGCTACTCTTTTCTCACGGATGCTGCCTGACCTGCTGAGTTCTTACAGCGTTGTGTACGTATTCTTTGATCCCCAGCATCTGCAGTTGTATTTTTGTGTTTTGAGAGGTTACTAACAGTCTGACAGGAGGGGTTATTACTTCCCGGGCTATAGGTTGACTCAAAGAGCCTAAAGGCCAAGGGTAAGAATGACCTCATAGCCATCTTTGGAGCAGCGTAGTTGCCTTAGCCCATTACTAACAGTGCTCCTCTGTTCAGCCAAGGTGGCATGTGTAGGGTGAGAAACATTGTCCAAAATTGCCAGGATTTTCTGTGGCATCCTTTGTTCTACCACAGCCTCCAGTGAGTCCAGTTTGACTCCTATAACGGAGGCAGCCTTTCTTTATTGAGCCTGCTGGCAACGCCCGTGTTGATGCCATTGCCCGAACACACCACCACATAGAAAATTGTACTGGCGACAACAGACTGGTAGAACACTCAAGTCTGACTTCCAGGTACACCCCCAGGTGCTGGTAGGTTCTCATCACATCCACGTCCTTACCATCAATGGTAACAGGGAGCAGTCTTCATCATCAACAGTCTTCAACAGGTTTAGACTTCATCATCACCTTCTTTGTCTTACTGACCACATTTTCCTGTCTGGTACTCCATCTGCCAACTTCTTGCCCATTCAGTTATCCTTTCTATATCCTCCTCCTACTTGTTAGCCCGTACGGTTTTTTTAAAGTATTGAACCAGTAATCAGCAGCATAGAAACAGGTACAGAATGTTACCTTGAGAGCTGTGGAAAGAAAATGCTGGTGGAAAGAATATAATGAATGATGTTGCAAAGGGATGGAATGGGCTAAGATCTTCGAAGGGTCCTGTAGGTGGAAATTTTCAGACAGCAGATATGTGAAGATTAGAGATGGCATTACTGAAGTCTCTGATTTGAAGAATGTTATCAAATAAATCAGCCCAGAAGGAGAGCTTGTGTACAGGATTAGCTGATATAAGAGTCATTCAATATGTGAATTTCAGGATTTTGCTGGCTTCATTGGACAACTACATGCTAATGTAACAACCTCCACTGTACAGCATGGAACTGACTTGTACATAGGGTCAAGGCCTGCTTTTCGATGGAAGAATGGTGGGATGTTTCCGGTGACTTTTATGCTTCATTACTCAGAGAAGGAGGGACCAGCTGGATCTATTCTTTCGTCTCCCTCAGTCTCCTGCAGCTTGTCATGTATTTTTATATTTTGTGTTTGTTCAAAAGATAAAGATGTCCTGGACAATGCCTGCCATTTTATTGTTCATCCTAGATTGCCTCTGAAGTGAAAAAGTCCACCACATGGGGAGGGCATGGAGTTGCATCGCTCCAGGCCAGATATATTTTATCCCTTGAAGGACCTTTGATCCTATAAATAAACACCCTACAGATGCAGTCTAAATTGCCACCTGGAGAGTTCCACAAAGATTCTAATGACCATTGTTGACTTCCAGGATCTGAGGGCAGACCAAGAAAGATTAGTCCTTTGTATGCCACCAAAGCAAAAATAAACTCACATCAAAAAGATAAGATTACACCTGCAACCCTGGTATTTTTAAGTTGCTGATCAACATTTCTGATACCTTCTCAGCTCCAGTTGAGAGACAGATAAACGGGAAATCCTAACGTTGGGTGCTGTCTCCGTGATACTATGTATTCTCTAGGATTACATGCATTTCCATGGATGCTCCAGTTTCCCCTGACATCCCAAAGACATACTGATAGGTTAATTACCAATTGAAAATTACAGTAATCCTAGTGTAGGTGAGAGGCAAATGAATCAAAGAATGGAAGGGTGAATAAGAGGGAATGGGTAGCTGGGGCTTAGTGAAATAAGAGGATGATTGAGATTGCTGGCCTGACAGCTGACAAGAGCTAGATGGCTATTTTTTAATGTGGTAGTAAATAAGCAGTTTTTGATCCTATATTTTTGTTTTTTTCCTCAATCACGTCTAGATGATATTACTAGATGTACATCAGGGTGTAATTATATACTTTGCATGGATTTCATCGAGTAAACTGTACACACGGATCTCTGTGCAATAAATCTGTTCTACAGGATTAATGGCCATGGTGAATTCTTTGAATGTGTCACTCTTGACAGAAACGAATTGATTGGCATAATTAATGTAGTTCATTCACTAACAAGCAAAAGAAATCATTAATTGTTGCATTAGGAAAGGAGCCAAAAATTGCTTCTGTAATGGTCAGTACTCTCCTGGAATTGTTTTGTATCTGCTAAATGATTGACAAAGGAAATGAATTTAACATTTGGATGTTAAAGCAATTTCAAGGCTTTGTTCTTGTTTAGGTAATGTTTATGCTTGAAGTTACATGCAGAATCACTTCTTTAAAGAAAGGCGCAGTGTTAGTTATAATGTTCAACTGAAGTGGTGCAATGCTGACCGTCAGACTTCTCTGTAGTAATGGGAGTTCTGACACTCTTCCCAAAGGTCAAAACAAGATCAGGGGGCACACAGATACTGGCTGCATTTGATTAGATAGGGTCCAAACACAAAACAAGTCAAAGGTAATAACTTACAAGACGTATGGTCGGTAAGAATTCCACTTTATTTGATGAAGGTTTATTAATATTATTAGACACGTTTCAAAGCATTTCAAATTTTATTGCTTAAAACAGTTTATGTTGCATTCCCTGGAGGGTAGAAGAATGAGGGAGATTTGATAGAGGTGTATAAAATTATAATGGGTATAGGTAGAGTGAATGCAAGCAGGCTTTTTCCATTGAGGCTAGCAGAGAAAAAAACCAGAGGACATGGGTTAAGGGTGAAGGGGGAAAAGTATAAAGGGAACTTTGGAGGGGCTTCTTCACACAGAGAGTGGTGGGAGTGTGGAATGAGCTGCCAGATGAGTGGTAAATGTGGGCTCACTTTTAACATTTAAGAAAATCTAGGACTGGTACATGGATGAGAGTTGTATGCAGGGATATGGTCCAGGTCCAGGTGCAGGTCAGTGGGACTAGGCATTAAAAATAGTTCAGCACAGCCAAGATGGGCTTAATGGCCTGTTTCTCTTCTGTACTGTTCTATGGTTCTCCCTTTGCGTTCTGCTCCGTTTCAAGTGTACAGTTCTGCCAGTTCTCCTGTTTCTAGGCACATAAAGACCAGCAGTGTTTAGCCTGTATTGTGTGTCCTCTTTCAACAATGCGAAGCTGGTAAAATTTTTATACCTTTTTTCCCTCTTGTGTTTATTTTCATCTTCAATTATCTCCTGTAGTATCCAGAAGGGATCTAGAAGTATGAATACCAAACAAACTTTGCCATCAGAGGCCTCCATTATGATGTGTGGAAGGTAGCAGATCAATGAGGAATCAGTCTTCATTAACAAGTGTGTAGTAAATAAGTCTGCCCAGCCAAACTTCAGTGTTACTTATCGTCACCCTCCCTCTTAGCAGAATGTGTATGATATTCCATGAAGCCACACTACATTAATGAACGTAGACATGTGAATTTTTAAATACACAATCCATTAATGAACGTATACCTGTGAATTTTGCAGTTTCTGCAAATGTTGGAAATCCAGAGGAACACGTGCAAAATGCTGGAGGAACTTGGCAGATTAGGCAGTGTTATGTCTTCCCTGAATTGGATTGTTATTTTATTTCTGATTACTAGCTCTTACTGCTTACTTGAGGGTACCCAACTGTTGTTGTTTGCTTACTATCACATTAAGTAATTGGCTTTCATCATCAGGGTGGCCATTTTATATCATTTGTATATTTCAGTCAGTTGTTGGAAGTCAAAAGAGTTTTGAGCAGTGTTTGAATCTGCTTTTTGTTACTGTAAGTTCCAGGGGGAGAAGTACTGTATTTTTACATTATTCTGTTATAGATAATGCTTGACCTGCTGTTCCTCCAGCATTTTGTGTGTGAATTTTTACCTGTAAGCCAGCAAAGCTTTGAAGCTGGGTAAACTTTGGTATCCATTAATGTTAACTTAGTTAAAATCTTGTTCTGCCTCTGTTTTCAGCTTTATTTTCTTCCTTTTAGTTCATTTTAATGTCTGCATGGCTCTTGTGGTGCCTGATGTATTCCCCTTTATTTAATGTTTAATTTACCTGCTTTTCCCAGTTTTTGTTTCTCATTTGCCTTTCTGTCTTCCATATTAACTTTCATTTCCCCTTTTTACGTGTGCTTCTTTCTTTTTCTGTTTCCATTAGGCTTTATTCATTTGACTTTAAAATGTTAACTAGTTTCTTCTGTGGCATCACGTGTATCTTTTCCATGGGGGGTGTATGTGGCTGGGAATGACTTGATTCCACCTGCCTTATTCACTGTATAGATCTGCATGCTGTATTTTGTGATGGAAAGATGGTCCATCTACTGAGACACTTTTCCTTTTTCTGAGATATAATGGGACAGTTTGGTTAAGCATTATAGCCTTACAATAACCACATATACTTTGCAACACAATGCTCACTCAGCTCTGCTATACTGTATGAAAACAGACTATCTGGTTAATATAAATTGGTCTCAAGTATTTCAGTGTTTACATGTTTGCTACATCAGTTCAGCATCATTAGTTGTTCCCGTAGGTGGCTTCCTCATCCCCCCATTTAGTGAGAAATGTTATGGTCCATGATTCTCTTACCTGCATATCTTGTCCAGAACAGCTAGGTAAATTAATGGTGTTAACTAAATCTTGTTCCTATGTGGTCGACTGTCTTTTTGCAAAGCAGGTCAATTGCAAATCCAAAATAATTGGAGTACATGAAAAATATGCCACTTGAATGGATACTCATCCATTATTATTGGTGAATGTTCCATTGGTACATCCTTACTATAGGATCTAAATCTTGAAATTTCCTAACATTGTATTACCATTCACTTCTTGTACCAATTACAGACTACTAATAAATACTGGTCTTGCCAGTGACAGTCCTGTCCCGGAAACAGACATGCTACTATTTCCTTGTGTGGATAAATTCCAAGCACTGTATCAATGATTATTGTTCAGTGATGGCAAATATTGCCTGGATACCAAATGTAAGTTTCTCAACTCAATCAGGTGAATGTGAAATGTAGCTCTATTGGCTTGTGTAATTGCTCTTGATCGATGGGAACAAAAATCTATTTTAACTGACATATCAGATTTGTGTGAACTTCTACCTAAGCCAGACTGTGAAATGGGTTATTATACGGCAGTAATTTCGCTCAGAATTTAAAGTCCAGTATATAAGTTTACACTTTGTTTTTGATGGGGAGTTCTAATGATGATTGATGCTTTCCACTGTGCCCAGTTAGGAACGGCGTATCAGTATGTAATCTATGCTGCTATACAATATTTTATGTGAAATGGGAATTAGATCATAAGAATATAAGACATAGGAACAGAATTAGGCCATTTGAACCATTGAGTCTGCCCTGCCATTCAGTCACGGCTGAATTATTATTCTTCTCACCCTTTTAAAACTTGATACAGAAGTTAATATTCACTTTCTGCACTGCAGCAGTTTCAGAATTAGTTCTTGAGTAACGTTGTTAGCACAGTGTTTATTACCCATCCTGAGAAGCAGATGGTGGTCATGTAGAATGTTTGTTGATAGAACTCTTGTAGTCATCTGATATCCTAATGCTTTCCCTTCATGTGGAACGCATGTTCTGTCAATAATATATAATTAATATGTAGATGTTTACAGGGGACTCAGTCCAGTACCAGATGATGAAGTGTTACACACGTATGATGGAACCCAGCACGTTCCTCTACATCGAATGAGTGACTTCTATGGCAAGGTAACTTTTCTTTTCAGTATTTGCTTATGTAGTGATAAACACTCAATGTGTTGTAAATTGCAAATACAGCGATAAGAAGAAGCTCTTTGAGTTTGAGATATGCATTTAAAAGGTGAATGAGGAATTGAAGGAGAGAAGGCTAGAACTGTTCATTGGTGAGCAGGATGAGAAACTTAGATGATCTGCCAATTTGATCAAGTTGAGAGTGGTGTGAGCTGGAGGTCTAGGAGCAGGCTGTTTGTCTTAAGATTCTGGCAAAGACACACAGAATTCCATTTGTTTTCATTGATAAGCTGTGGTTTCAGATCTTATCCAAGAGAAATCATTGTCAGGTTAGCACAGGCTACTCTGATGATGATGGCTGGTTCTTGGCTTGTGAAGTTCTAGAGGGAAGAAAGGTCCCCAGGGGCGACAGCACGATGGTTGGAGACTGTAGTTCTAGATGTGCAGACTCTGGTGCAGTAGGGACACGGGAACAGCTGGGATGCATCGCTTGGGTCGTAGGATCCTTCCTGCGTCTCCTCTTCACCAGATGCTCTTCTGAATTCTTCAAAATTCTTGGCTGCTCCATGGATCAGTGTTCCCCAGCGGTCTGTTACAAGTCAGCTGCTGACACTCGTTGACCTCAATATTTGCCTGAGAGAGCTGCTGCTTAAGTTGGTCTTTGTACCTCTTGCATGGAGAACCACAATCTCTCTTGCCCTGAGAAAGTTCTCTGTAGAGTACTGCTTTGTAGAGTACCTGGAGTTGTCAATGCGAGACACGTGGCCTGGCCAGCGGAGTTACCTGAGAGCAAAGTGGCTTCAGTGCTTGGAAGTTGAGCTTGTCCAGGACCTGGTTGTTGGAGATGCGATCCTGCCAGTCGATACCCATGACGGAGCAGAGGCAGTGCTCTAGCAACCGGAATTGCTTGTGGTACCCAGGCTTCAGAGGCATACAGCAGTGTTGTGACAATGGCACCACTGTATACCTGGATTGTTGTGGACAAATGCAGCTGGTAGTCCTTCCACACACATTTCTGGAGACCCTGTCGGCTCTAGTGAGTTGATGTCAACGTCCCTTACAATGGTAGCCTCACAGATGATGCTGGCCAGGTGGGGTAACTTCTCCACCTTGGTGAAAGGGGGGCATCAATGGCGATACGAGGTGTGTTTATAAACACCACGAGGGGCCTTCTGATGGAGGATCATTGTTTTCTTCAGGTGGACTGTTAACCCAAAAGCTCTTGCAGCCTTGGCAAACTGAGTGACTGCAGCCTGTAGTGCATCCTCTGTGCATGAGAAGAGCACAGTCTAGCAGCTCTAGAATGGCCTCTTGCAAGGCTTTTGTTCGGGCGAGAGGGCGACGGAGGTTGAAGATATTTCTGTCAGTGCGGAACTGAATGCAGATGCTCTCAAAGGTGGGTTCTTTTACTTCCCGTAGCATTGTACAGAAAAAGATGGCAAAGAGTGTTGGTGCCAAAACCCAGCCTTGTTTCATGCCGGTACTGCTGGGGAATGGGTCAGATAGGTTGCCCATGTGTTTAACCTGATGCTTTGGCCTTCATGGAGCTGCTGCAGGATGGGAAGGAATTTCAGGGGATAGCTGAGCTTCGGAAGAATCTTCCGGAGACTATTGAGGCTGGCTGCATCAAAAGCCTCGGTCAGGTCAATGAATGTTGCATACAGTCCCATGTTCTGTTCACAACACTTCTCCTGTATCTGGCGCAGGACAAAGATCATGTCGGACGTGCACCTGTTCGGTCAGAATCTGCACTGACTCTCTGTGAGGTTGCATTCGGCAATGTTAGACATGATTCTGTCCAAGAGAATTCTGGTGAGAATCTTCCTGGCAGTGGGCAGTAGGTTATGCCTCTGTAGTTTATGTAGTCTGATTTCTCCCCTTTGTTCTTGTGCAGGGAGACAATTTCAGTGTTGCGTAGGTCATTTGGGACTGAACCTTTCTTCCAGCAGCTCACTCAGGAGAATGTCTCCACCCATTTTGTATGCTTCCGCTGGGACTGAGGCTTTATGGCACTTCAGCTTGGAAATAGCGGCTTTAATTTTGTCCAAAGCTGGCTGGCCATCAAGCTTAAGCCTGACATCATACTGGGGCATCATTTCAATGGATGCTTCTTGTACTTGATCATTATCCCTGACCATCGCCTGATAATGGTTTTCTTGTTTGTCAGCAGGCTGGAGCACTCAGATGAGCATAGAGGGGTGTGAGTCTGATGGGTTGGATCATACACTACACACAGTGATTCGTAGAAGGCTCGAGTGTTGCCAGAGTCTGCATAGTGCTGTGTTCATTCTGCTCGGGCAGTCCACCGTAGAGAAGGCCCAGGTGCTGCACACAGCTCTGTATTCTGCCTGGGCCGCTTGGTCCTCAGGACTAGACAGTATCACTTGATGGGAGAAGGGTTTTTTTCTGGAACAGATTCTGGATTTTGTTTTCATCAAACCAGTCAGTCCTTGTTTCTTCATAAGGAGTACCCAACTACTTCGACAGCCCCAGGTTGGATAGCAGTCTTCATGTGTTCCCATTTCTTTTCTGTGTCGGAGTTTGTGCTTGGGGTGCCCTTGCTGTCCAGGTTCTCCCTTAGCTTGATCTGGAATACATTTCAGTGGCCAAAGAGCTTATCCACCGTGGTCCCTTTTTCCTTATGGTTGGCTTGATAGCCAGTCTGACTTTTGCCCTGACAGGTGAGTCCTGGGCTGGATGTGCTGCTCACTTAAAGAAGGTGAAATGTCTCCCATGCCCTCTCCTTTCCAAGTACGGTGATCGCCTCAGGACCACTGTTTGGCTTGCCATACAGGAGGTCACTCACATGTGGCCTCTCCTACACTGCTGTTCCCATAGCAACGCCTTCGGGTAGTGTCCCGGTTCTTCCTGATTCTGCTATATGGTGGTGTGAGTGAGGGTCCAGCGATATAACTGGGCGGGTAGCCTGGGCTCATCAGCTTTGGTTGGCAGCCGGCTTACTAGAAGGACAACTGCGATTCCAAACCCAAGTAGATGGGACTCGTTAGCCTTGCTGGGCAGTCTGTCTAAGAGAAAGAAAATCTGATACTCAACCTACAGCCATCCGGTTGCCACAGTTGTTACAGCTCACTGTGCCATTGTGGAACAACCTCTGGCCTAAAGAGTGCAATTGGTCCGCGCACAGCAAACCTCACTATAAACCTACACAGCGCAGGCAGGAAGGAAAGTCCTACAGCGATGGAGATGGGGTGAAACAAGAGGTATTAGATGAGACTGGGAGTCGCAGTCTCAACTCTGCATGTAGGCGGCTCGGACCCATGGGTTGTCTGTCTGTTGACCTGAGGCAACAACAGCATTCGGCAGCCCTCTGAGTGACCAAGCTGCCCTCTTCAGGGATAGAACTGCTCCTTCCAGATGGAGACAGACCTAGGAAAGTTGGTCCAAAAAAGCATCTCACTCAAGTGGTAAGAAAAAGGAAAATAAATCAAAGAAGTCAACACATCTCAGAATCACATTCTGGAATGTACTGACAATGCAGGACTCTACAGGGGTGACTGATCACAAAGATGCTCAGCGTTTGTGCGATGAGAACTAGCTCGGCTGGACATTGACGCTGCTGCTATAAGTGAAGTACATTTTGTGGATCAAGAATCTTTGATAGAGCGTGGTGCAGGCCGCACTCTCTTCTGGTCAGGCAGAAGCAGCAATGAGAACAGACTCTGAGGGATAGGCTTCATGGAAAAAAAGTTAGATATAACAGGACTTGACAGGATAAATTTATTCAATCCTAAAAATTTATGAAATTGAAACTATATTCGAATTGTATGTTTAACTATTGGATTTATCATTTGTTTATTCAATTTATTAAATGCAAAGGGAAGCGCAGCTCCTAAAATAGAAGCCAGTGATAACCCCCGTGCAGACTCCTGCTCAAGGTTCATACATCCTGGACATTCAGTTTCATCCAACTCTTGTGTCCAAAACGTTAAACATTGAATATTAATTGCCCAATAATAAACTCTAAGATTTGGCAAAGCCAAACTGCCTTCCTTTTTTGATTACTGTAAATATTTCTTACCTAACCTGGGATTTGTATACCTCTATATATACACACACATATATAAAGAAATTTTAGAATTAATAATATCAAAAAAAAGATTTAGGAATAAAAATTGATACCACCTGAAATAGATACAGAAATTTAGGTAAAATAAACATCTTAATAGCATTAATCCTACCAATCAAAGATAAGGCCAGTTGGGACCATCTAGTAAACAGTTGTTTAACATGAACAATTAAAGGTAAAATATTTAACTTTAATTAGATCCTTATACTTATTAGTAAATTTAACCCCCAAATAAGTAAGAGAATCAGTAACTAATCTAAATGGTGATTGTTTATAAATTGGAACTTGCATATTTAATGTGAAAAGCAGACTCTTATCAAGATTCAATTTATAACCAGAAAATCTACTAAACTGAGCAGGTAGTGTTATTACTGCAGGAATGGATTTTTCTGGGTTAGAAATATATAATAAAAGGTCATCTGCATATAGTGATATTTTATATGTCCCATTCCCACGAATAATGCCAAATATATTAGGTGAATCACGAATAGCAATTGCCAAGGGCTCCAGGGCAATATCAAATGATAAAGGGCTTTAAGGACAGCCCTGTCTAGTACCTCGAAAAAGCCTAAAAATAGTGGATCTCTGATTATTGGTAAATACTGCAGCCAAGGGTGTACAATATATCAGTTGAATCCAAGATATAAATTTTGATCTGAAATTAAATTTCTCAAGTATATTAAATAAATATTTCCATTCAAGTCTGTCAAACGCCTTCTCGGCATCAAGCGAAACAACACATTCTGGAGTATTAGATGAAGTAGTGTATACAATGTTCATTAACCTCCTAACATTAAAATGTGAATAATGGTTTGAATAGATCCTGTCTGATCCTCAGAAATAATTTGAGGCAATACCTTCTCTAATCTAATTGCTAATATTTTGGAAAAGATTTTAGAATCCACATTCAACAAAGATATAGGTCTGTATGATGCACATTCAGTGAGATATTTATCTTTCATAGGAATTAAAGAAATAGATGCTTCATAAAAGGATTGTGGTAACTTACCTACAAATAAAGCATCTTTAAATATTCTGCATAAACAGGGAGAAAGTAAATCTGAAAAAGATTTTAAAAATTCATCTGTATATCCATCCGGGCCAGGTGCTTTACCAGAGTTTATTGAAAAAATTGCCTTCTTTATTTCCTCTTCAGTAATGGGTAATGCTAAACATTCATCAGCTGGTAATTTTGGAATATTTATTTTCCTTAAAAATTCATGCACTTTGGTAGGATCATTGGGAAATTCTGATTGATATAAATTAGTATAAAATTCTTGAAAAGATTTATTAATTTCATCATGATTAACCATCAAAATATCATTTATTAATCTGATGTTTTGCCAAAGCTGCTTTCAATTGGTTAGCCAACAATTTACCTGATTTATCACCATATATATAAAATAGACTCCTAGTTTTAAGTAATTGGTTTTTGATCGGGGTTGTTAATAATAAACTATGTTGCATCTGAAGTTCAGCTCTCCCTTTATACAGCTCCAAATTTGGAGCAATAGAATATTTTTATCGATTTCTTTAATCTTATCAACCAATATACATATCTCACTATTAATTCATTTTCTCAATCCAGCAGAGTATGAAATAATTTGTCCATGGATATATACTTTAAAAGTATCCCATAATATCCCACTGGAAATTTCTTCTGTTGAATTAGATGAAAAGAAAATTGCAATCTGATCTGTAATGAAATTAACAAAATGTAGATCCTGAAGAAAAATAGAACTGAACCACCATTGTCTGGTACTAAAAGTTACATCACTAAATTTAATTGATAATTTCAAAGGCGCATGATCAGAAATGGCAATTGCATCATACTCATAGGTAGTGACAGATGAAACTAATCGAGAATCAATAAAGAAACACCACCTGTAGCCAAAACATTATGAAAGAATGCTAAACAAAAGCTAAGTGAAAATACAACCTTTTGTAGATCATTTTAAAAATCAAGGTCTTAAAAAATAAAACAGAGTACAATCTTAGTAATAATTAATCACCAAGTCAAAATCTTAATAATTTTCTAAAACGAGCAATTAAAAATAAAAAAAGTAGAATAATAAAGGAAAAGGAAGAGAACTTTAATATAAAACAGACAAAGCAAAACAAAGTATCCAAAACATCAGCCCAAGGGCAAGGCTCCACGAATTTAAAATGTCCGAATCTATAAGCTGATTATTAACAAATAAACCTGGTATATACAAACATTAAGAAACAGAAAATTGATTAAACATCTGAGCTCAAACAATGTTCTGCGAGAAATCGTTTTGCGTCGTCCACTGATTTAAACCATTTAAACGATTTATCGGGTGAGACCACTCTTAAGCAGGTGGGGTACAGCAAAGCTGGTTGAAGGTTCCTTTGATATAATTCCGACATCACCGCTTTAAAACGCAATCTTTCTTGCATTACCTCGGGACAATAATCTTCAACCAAACAAAACTTAAGATTTTGATGTTCAATAATTCCTTTATGATGAGTAATTCGAATTAAGTGCTCCTTAGTACTCACATCGTGAAATCAAAGAATTACATTACGGGGTTTTAACTCTCTCGATGGTTTTAGCTTTAACAACCTATACGCGTGATCGAACACCAGAAGAGAGGTAAAAACCTCTGAACCAAAAACTTCCATTGAGAATTGAGAGAAAAATTCAGTCAGGTTCCCGCTCTCGACATGTTCACTGAGTCCTATAATTCAGAAATTCTGTCCGTGACTGCAACTCTCCAAATCAATAATCTTGGCTTTATACTGCTCCAATGTATGAGTAGTCAAATTTAATTTCTTTTCAGAAGAATTCATTCTGGAATCTCTCTGATTACCAGCTTCAGTAAGTTCAGAAATTTGCCGTTGTTGTTTTTCGTTCTCTTTTTCAAAGGCTCTCAGTTTACTTTTGTTCTCCTTCAACATTACTTCCAGTGCAGTGAATCTTTTGTCAAGTTTTTCATCCAATTTTTCATCCAATAAATTTGAAATAGCTTATAAAGTAAGTCGAGGCTGTTTAGGCCGATTTTATTTCTTCTGGTTTCCATTACCGGTTTCTTTGCCTTCGGCTAATGCCTTTCTTGCTCTGGAAGTCATTTCTGTTGATTAAACTTCAGAATTCAAACATATAAAGATGTTAAAGACACTTTGATATATATAATAAAAGGGTGATTAGGAAATTGAAAAATGACCAGAGCAGAGCCAAAAATGTGACCTACTCCATCTAGTGCCACCAAGAGAGTCCCCTTTGGCATGAGAACTAGCTCGGCTGGAGATTGACGCTGCTGCTATAAGCGAAGTACATTTTGTGGCTCAAGAATCTTTGATAGAGTGTGGTGCAGGCCGCACTCTCTTCTGGTCAGGCAGAAGCTGCAATGAGAACAGACACTCAGGGATAGGCTTCATGGAGAAATACACCATCGTCAATAAGCTTCAAAGCCTACCGGTCAGACAATCACATTCACTTGTGTCCCCGTGGCTCCTGCTGCAAGACAACCAATTTGTCGAGACCAGAAACGTCAACAGTGCTTCTTCCCATTGATGCTGCCTGGCCTGCTGCATTCCACCAGCATTTTGTCCATGTTGCTTGAATTTCCAGCATCTGCAGATTTCCTCGTATAGGAAGGACGTAGGGGCTTTGGAGTGAGTCCAGAAGAATTTTCCTGGATTGGAATGTATTAGCTATAGGGAGAAATTGGACAAACTTGGACAGTTTTCTCTGGAACATCAGAGACTGATGGAAGAATATAAAAATATGATGCGTAGGGTAGATAGTTGGAGGATGGCAATGTCAATACTAGAGGGCACATTTTTATCAGGAGAGGGGATGCATTTGAATATATGCAAGGGAAGTGTTTTTTAATGATTTGTTGGTGCTGGAACTTACTACCAACAGGTTTGGGAGTTGGGAAAGAGGTGGTGGAAGCAGATACAATAGCAACATTTAAGAGACATTTAGACAAACAGATACATACATGATATATGAAGATAGGGATCATGTGAGGTAGATGGGATTATTTTAATTTGGAATTGTAATCAGTGGTGGGCCAAAGGGCCTGTTCTCTGCTGTACAATTCATTGTTTCCAGATTCAGCTGTGAACCTTAGGAAAGAATTAACACTTGCGTTTGGAAGCATATAGTGAAACCCTTTGGATAGATTCATTTCATTGTCAGTGGAAATGAACTAATGTAGCTGGAAATATAATAGTCTGGCAAGATGGCGGTAAGTGTGAGAGTGACTTTTTTGGTACCACTTAGTTCATTCCTTTCATGACTTTGCTTAGAATGAAGTCTCCTAATAGGTTGTTGTTTTTGGTGGGGTAGGTTCTTGAAAGTTCAGTGACAACAGGATTTTTGAATTTATGCAAGTACAGTACTGTGCAAAATTCTCGGGCACATGTAAAGAAAATTCTATAAAGCAAACTTTAAAATAACAAAAAATAAAACATTTATTAAACTCTGCTTTAAAAAACCCGGAAGTAAACAAACGACTAATTTAACTGGAAGTGGACTGCTATACGGCAGCTCGAACAGTTCTTAAAATGAGAAATGTGAACTCAGTTCTTTAGAGTAGTATTGCAAAAAGTCCAAAATGATTTACAGTCAGTTAGGAGAGACTTTCCTTGAAGTAATAAATTCTCTTTCGTGACGTTACTGCTGATCCCAGCTGAAGTATGCCTTGCCCCAAAGGATTTGCGATGTAGGAAATAAAACAGCTTAAAGGCACTGACCTTTCCTTGGTGAAACTCTGCATCCAACTCTTTCTGCTCTTTTAGCAGGAGCTATCTCGGCTTGCAGCTTACTAACTCCTTGTACAAAGATTAAATAAGGTTGAACCTGTTTTACCGCCGACATCAACTTTCTTCGATCCTTCAGCTTCCTGAACTTCGATAATTCTTCAGTCTCCGACTGGACGTTAACTGGCAGTGATTTTCAGAACTACCGGCACAACGATTCTTACAGTAGAAATCCACTTTTAAAACAAAACTGCGTCATAAAATCAATTACGCAGCAGAACGGAGTCACTGATGACTTAAGCCACGAAACTGACCAGCGTCACAGGGAGGGGTTCTCCTTTTATATCCCGTGGAAAAAACCATCATGTGACCTCTCACTGGCGGGAAAATTACATCACTCCACCATCACAAGACCATTACATCATGCCCTGCAGAGCCTCAATTACATCATGGTCATGTGACAGTCACAGGATTCCCACGGGTACGTAACAATATTTAAAAAATCTAGGGTGTTTAAGACTTTTGCACAGTACTGTATTTTACACTGAACTCATGTTTTGAAAAAACAAATACTTGTTTCACGCACTGAGATCTCCTTTGGTTTCATTCACTACTTCAGGATGCAATAAGTAATGTCCATATCAAAGGAATGATGTACAAGTGGACCTTGGTAAGTGAGCGACATTTAATACTCAAGTTCTACACCTGGAGTGTTGAGTACACTGTTAGAGCATTATCACAAATTTGATTTGGGTGATCACTGATAAACCATTGCTCTGGTGAATTTTGTCGTGGTTACTTGAAATGACCTGGAGACACAGACAATTCTTCAAGAAAATTAAACCTTTATTTGCAAACAAAGGCTGAGGCAATCAATGAACTTGTCACCGAAAGCCCACCGAGCTCCGGTGTACAGCATTCTTTACAGTAATTTCTTATCTCAGTTACATTTCGGTTTCATCAGCATACCCAATCAATTTTTAGTTGCATATCATCTATATATTAACTAATTAATCGCTCTTGCCTAGCCCTCGGTGCGCCACCATTATATTTCACCCATTCGTGGCCAAGATTATGTTTTCCAGACAACCTCCCTCACATTACATTCCTGCTCGCAGCATCCTGTCCGCCACCGTTATCTCGTACTAAACAAAGGCTGAGTGTAATACATGGGGTACATTTCAGCTAATAGTGCTGCTAACTAAACAGGTGTCCTGTAAGTATGCAGCTAAGAGAGCACAAAGTATCTAGTGAAAACAACACATAGCAAAATGTGTCTAGTAATTACTATTCAGTACCTAGAAGTGATTACATAGTATAGTAAATAGCTAATACATAGTGATTATATTTCAGGTATATAGAATGATTATGTTGCAGGTATATATAATGATTACGTCAGGTATATTTCTCAGTATGATCCCCCCTTTGAGACCCACAGGGTCTCACACAGAAAGAGAACACTCAGAGGCCGTGCACCAAAGCCAAAATAAAGTCCAGCATTTTAATCCCAAATTTGGGTCAACTACAATTTCCATACTCGGAGCTCAAAATGATCTCTCTCTGTTATCCTAGGCTGTTGAGCCAAAAACCTGTCCTCCCATAGCTGAGACAGGAAAAAAGACTCAGACACCCTTACAGACTAGTGTCCACATCATTAACACCCTCCAGTCCGCTTGATGCATCGTGCAGACTGTAACAGTACATCATCGGTTTTTCTCCTTGTCTGGGGTCAGATTCAACAATTTTCAGGAGCATCAGGAATTGTTTTGCTGTCGCACGCACTATCAAAGTCTTGAGACATGGAAGAAAACAGAACAGAATAAATGCACAACTTAACAGCACAATGCCTGCAGTCATTGCCAATTTAGTCAGCCACGCACCCCATACCCCTAGTTTGCTTTCTAACCAGTCAAACCACTGATGCCCAAATCCTGCATTCTGTTTGACCTCCTTCCGCAGATCCTTTAATTTATTCATTGCTCTGGTGAAAGACCCTTCTGGGCTAGTATTGTTCGGTATGAAAGTGCAGCATTGTTCTCCAAACATTACACACACACCCCCTTTTTCTGCCAAAAGCCAATCCAGTACCTGTCTGTTTTGCCACGCCATCCTGCTAGTTGCATCCAGCTGTTGCCCTAAGGCCTCCAGCGCATCATCGGTGTAGTTGATGAACCTCTGTTGATTATAGTATATATAATTTATCCATTCAACATTTTTGCTTACCCCTATCACAGGTATGATAGCTTCCCAGCCTGCAGCAATCTCATTCCGCGCCTTGAATTCGTTAGGTGTACCTCTCGGTTGTCCTATACTGTCAATCCGGATTGTCGGGTCAGGTTCATATTTTCTCTTCTGCCGTAGCAGTGTCCACTGCTCAGGGAAGTTAGCGCTGGACTGTACTTCAGGGGACATTATAACTTCCTGAAGCAGCATGACACGCGTACATGTTCCTGCCTAATTGAGGGGGAGTGTAGATCTCAGACCTCCTTTCTGTCCACACAGCCACCAAGTGTCTGCTAATGGGATAGTTTGAGAGTCCAATGCACCCTCAGGAGGAGGGGTACCCATTGTATGTTTTTTACCTGGGGTGACATCCCACGTCTGAGTGCAGTTGCCTTGGAAATGGCCAACCGGGCGAGTGCCCACCCACATGAAGCATTCATAACTCAGATGACCCTGCATCATAAATTGTTCCTGCATAGGTGTTTGGCTCCTTTTATTTATAGCCCAGGGTCTGCTATAATTACAGTGATTGGCAAGCTTGTTTTGGTCAAACTGCGAGGACGTCTGATATAGCATACACCAATATGGGCACATGGGTGCATTGTTCAGACAGTTTCGATTACAGGGATCAGTGTTTACACAAATCCTCATGTAACAAGCCCTGGCACTGACTGGACCAGGACATCGTTGCCCACATCGCTCCCTGTGTTCCCTTCGCCACCGCACACAAGTGGAAGAATTATAAGGCATGGGGACTACGTGCTGCGCAGGGTTTGCCCTTGAGCACAGGTAGCAATTCTGTCTTTCCATCGTGCTTGCTGTAAACATTGCCCATTGGTACCATGTGTTCTCTTGTCGTGGCAAAACAGTGTGTGTGTTACTTCTCTTACTGCGTGCTCCCGAGTTTCCCAGGGTTACATCATTCCCATGCCATATCTTCCATGTTGATGGTTTCCAAATCTGCGCTATAGTAGGCAAGTGTGTTATCCTGTGGGGCAAAACTGATTGTACCCAAACCATCCCCATTATCTGGAGGAATACTACTATCCCCAACTTCATTCTCAGAGTCATCAGAATTACCAAAGACTTCCCTTACCACCTGGTCAAATTCCTGTGCTGCAGTGTCGGCTTCTTGTTCCTCCTGGCTGGCCTCTGCAATCTGCTCCTCCTCACCACTTACCTCGGGTTCCGCCTCTGACTGTACCTGCGGAACTGCCTTAGTGCAGTGGTTGAGATGATACCAAGTGGGACGCCCTTCCACCTGAACCGCAGTGGGTGATGCCTTGATTACCGTGAAAGGCCCTTCCCTTCTTGGTTCGTTCCACTTCCTTCGAAACGCTCGCACGTAGACTTGATCTCCCGGTCAGATTGGTCCTTCCCTTTGGACAGTCTCCGGCTCTTTCTGTTTTTCCTGTGTATAAATAGACTGATGTATCATAGTTAATTGCCGCATATATTGTCTTAATTCAAGTTCCAATTGCTCTAAACTGGGTCCCTTATATGGTCCTCTCCGTTGGGGCACTGGCATGGGCCTTCCAGTCAGCATTTCATGTGGTGTCAAGCATGTTACCCGATTAGTCTGCATACGGTAACTCGTTAGTGCTAACGGTAATGCATCAACCCAATTCAGTCTAGTCTCTGCACAAATTTTGTTCAGCTTGGCCTTCAGAGTGCCATTGATTCTTTCCACCATGCCCTGTGACTGTGGGTGGTACACACATCCAAACCTTTGTTTTATTCTCAGTACTTGTAATACCAATTTGACCACCTTTTGGATGAAGGCCGAACCGTTGTCCGAGCTAATTTCCGTAGGTATTCCAAATCTTGGGATCACTTCATTTGTCAGGAACTTTACCACTGTACCTGCCCCTTGATCCTTCGAGGGTACTGCCTCTACCCACCTGCTGAACCTGTCAATTACTACCAGAATGTATCTTTTCCCTCTTACCGTCTTTATCATATCTACATAGTCGATCACCAGATGTCGAAATGGTCCTTCAGGCACGGGTATGTGACCTATTGGGGTTGCAATCCCCCTTCGAACATTATTCTGTGCACAAACCTCGCATTGTGCTAAAACATAGTCTACCGAAGCCTGTAAGTAAGGTGACCAGAAACCATCCTTTTTTATTTTCCTTATTACTTCCCCCCTTGCACAATGGTCCACTGCATGTGCTTCTGAAATTAGGATAGTCAACAAAGGAGTAGGTGCTACCCACAAACCATCCTCCGTGCTCCACAGGCCTTCTGGGTTCTGCTTGGCCCCCCGTCGCCTCCACATCGTCTGTTCTGCCAACGTTGCCCTACCTTGCATTTCAACCAGGTCCTCTATCATGGGTTCCGGCTCTAGGCTTACCTGGGGTGCAATAACAGCCAATGTACACCCAGACGCTTTCCTGGCCGCTTCGTCTGCAGCTTGATTTCCTTTTGTTATCATACCATTCCCTTTCTTATGTGCCTGGCATTTCACTATAGCCAGTGCTTGGGGTTTCATAAGTGCTTTTATTAAGTCTGAAATTTGCTGACAATGCTGTATGGGGTCTCCATTACTTTTCCTGAAACCTCTTTATTTCCACACTGTCCCAAACAGATGACACACCCATGGGCATATGCCGAATCAGTGTAAATGTCTACTTTCTCACCTTCCATCATCTCACATGCTGCTGTTAAAGCCTTGAGTTCTGCTAATTGGGCGGAGCACGGTTGGGGACAAGCTTCCACTCTGATGGTCTTGAAGCTGGACTGGTCCCGCTGTACCACTGAGAATCCTGCATGATTCCCATCATAATCCCTATAGCAAGAACCATCTACAAACAAAACCTTTTCATCCGACTCCTCTAGTGGCTCCGACCGTAAATCTGCTCTCAGCTTGGCAAATGTCATCGTTTTCCCTACACAATCATGGGGTTCTCCTTCGCAGCTCAAAGGGACATAATCAGCTACGTTACTGGTGGTACATCTTTGTATGGCTACATCTGGAAATGTCAACAGCATCTGATACGCTGCTATCTTGGCTGGTGTTAACACAAATTTCCCTCTATCCAGCAATTCTGCTACCTTGTGGTGTGTGTACAGTATCACAGGATAACCCATAGTTACAGATGATGCCTTCTCATACGCATAGTACAGTGCTGCCAATCTCTGATAACAAGGTGGATACCCCTGGGCCACCTCGTCCAGTTTTGCACTGTAGTACGCTGCTGGCTGCTTCGCTTTCCCTGTACCTGTCTCTTGTGTCAGCACTGCTGCGGCATAGCCTTCCCGTCGATTAGATACATACAGATGGAAAACCTTTTCATAGTCAGGCAATGCTAACGCTGGGGCTGACTGCAATTCCTGCTTAATAGTGTTGAAAGCTATCTCCGCTTCCTCATTCCACTGCAGGCTAGTTCTCAAATTGGTATGGCCTGCTTCCTTCATTATCTTTCTCAGTGGTGCTGCAATCTCAGCATATTCTCCAATCCTGTCATTCCCAGAAACGTCATCATTGCCCTACTGTTTGGGGCTTTGGAGCCTTCGTCATCGCCTCAATCTGACTCGGTGCTACTGCCTTCACGCCTTTAGATACCATCCTTCCTAAATATTCCACCTGCTGCTTACAAAATTGCAGCTTTTTCTTAGATACTTTATGTCCTCCATACGCCAGTTGCTCTAAAAGTGTCACAGTATCCCGTTCACACTGCTCTTCACTTTCAGAGCAAATCAACAAATCATCCACGTACTGTATCAGTGTACTTTCCAGCGGAATGCCATCCAAATCTGCCTTCAATACTTTATTAAAAACATGTGGTGAATGCTTAAATCCTTGTGGCATTCTAGTGTAGGTGTACTGGTTGCCTCTGTATGTAAATGCAAACAAATACTGACACTGTTCGGCTAGGGGAATGCTGAAGAAAGCCGAACACAAATCAATTACTGAAAAGTAGCTTGCTTCTGGCGGAATATTAGTCAGCAGTGTGTGTGGATTCGGGACCACTGCTGCCAAATCCTCCACTACCTCATTCACTGCTCGTAAGTCATGCACCAGTCTCCACTTACACTTTCCACTTTTGGGACAGGCAACAGCGGAGTATTGCAGGGGCTGTTTACTCTCTTAAGTACTCCTGCCGCTAACAGTCCCTGTATTGTCAGCGCTATACCTTCCTCTGCTTCTGGTCTTAAGGGATATTGTGGTCTCCTAGGTGGAACTGCTCCTTTCTTTAACCTTACCTCCACCGGACTGGCTGTTTTTATTTTCCCCACATCCGTGTCATGTTGCGACCACAGAATAGCTGGCAACTTATCCAATATTTTATTTTTCTGCCGACCCCTTGCCTTTCCCAACAACGGCATGTGTGGCTGAGGAGTTACTTCAACTTCCTTCATAGTTCCTGTCACATCTATGTTTACCCCTATCTTAATGTAGTTGTTGTCTCCGGATATCCATACCTCAGGCATAACCTTTCTCCAAACTGTTACGGTGCTTACCTGCTTTACCAGGGGTCCTAAGTCTTTAGACTGGTATCCCTCATTTACCAGCAAGGTTATGTGGGGTACAGCTTCCGGTATCCTGTACCATTCCTTCAAGAAGGTATTCCACTTGACTTGCAGGGCTGCCCCCTGCTTCCCAATTACTATGGCTTCCCCTTTAGGTGTTGTCGAATATCTGTCCTTATGTTCCATCTCCTCTCTAGCTCCTTATTCTGAGCCTCATCGAAAATTACAGTACAATGTAACTCAGATTTGGGCGCTACCGCCTCAGGTAATATGGCCTGCACGCCCTGTTTCCACTTTTCCCAGGTATCCCAGATCTCATCTTCTATGTCCCCTATCCAAAAAACATTGGCTCTCTTATCTTCTCGCACTATTAATTGAGCCCCTGCTCTTTCCACACTTAACCCATTTCTGGTGCATTCTAATTTTAATTCTAGTTTCAATATAGCATCTCTGCCTAACAAATTAATCGGAGTTCCTTTAGATACTAGTACTGGTAAAACAATTCCTTTATTTCCCATTTTGAAATGCACTGGAGCCGTGCACTGCGTCAACTGTGTTTTCCCCGAGAACCCTACCGTCTTTATAAACTTTCCTGACATGGGAAGGTGAAGGGCATACTGTGGCTGTACCCAAGTGTACGTGGCTCCAGTATCTATCATCATTGGTGTCAGTTGCCCTTCTAACATAACCTGAACAATGGGTTCCTCCTCTGCCTCCCTCGTTATCATTGGGTAATGTCCCTTCCCACTCGGGTTCTCGGGGCACCCCTAATACCTTGCATAGGGGTTTACAGGTCCGCTCGGACCCCCAGTAGCCGGCATGTGGCCAAACTGTGGCTCCCTTGCCATCGGCTCCTGCTGATATGAGACAGGCCATGGTTTAAATGGGCAGTCTCTCTTCATGTGTCCAGGCTGGCTGCATCCCCAGCACAATCTTTCTGCCTCTCTTTTCCCCCTGTCTCCTCTCTAATCCTGTTTGCCCATAAACTCCTCTGTCCCCTTCCTTGGGACTTCCAGTCCTGTCTGGGCTGTTGCTTAACTCTACTTTGTCCCCAATAGGGCATCTGTGGAAATGTTCTGCCGGAGACATTCATTATTGGCATGGGGTTTTCTGGCCCCTGACTGACAGAATGACCGGTTCCTCCATCTAATGGTGTAATGGCTGTACTCACACTAGTGGTGGCTGGCAGCATCTTTTTGCTTTTGTCTTTGTCCTTCTTTTTCAGTTCTTCGAGCTGCATTTGCAATAGCTTTCGCTGCACCTCTTCTTGCTTCTCGGCCAGTTTTCGTTTGTCTTTCCGATACTTCTCCACCGCGTGGACTACGTGATCACTGAATGCTCGTGGGGTCAGTGATGACAGCCCAACCACTTCCTCCAATTTAGACTTGACCTGCGGAAGCATTGCATCCAAAATGCTCTGTCGGAACAGTGAGTTCAGAAACAAGCTATTTTCCACCTCTTGCTCAGTCTCCAGTCTCCACCTTTTCAACTGGTTTTCTACATAGGCTGCTGGGTTTTCAGTGTCTCCCAGTAGTTCCCCCTTTAAGGCTTTGGGGTCTACTCTGGGTGGATAAAGCTTCCTGAGGGCCTGCCATACCCTCTGCCTCACTGGATCAAAATTGGCCCCATCAGTCTGTGGGCTGTCCACATTCTGCAAGCCAGCCATTTCCATCAGTTCTTTCAACTTGGAAGTTCCCATCAACCTTATCAGCAGTGCCTTCAAATCTCCCATAGCCAACAATCGTCCCGTTGTTTCCTCCTCAAAGGCTCTAATCCACTTTGCTGCCCCCTCGTGCAGACTAGGCAGAGTATTTTTCAGCCCTTCCAGGTCCTGGGATCCCCAAGGGATATACTGTACTTGTCCTGATCCCTTTACCAGGAGTGGCAGCATTTCCTTCTCCCCGTTCCATGTAATCAAGCTTCCTTCTTCACTTGGTTCTTCATCTATTGCTGGCCCTAGTACTACTGGCTGCCACTCATACCTTCCTGGGGTATACGTTCTTCCTTGCTCCTTCTCCACTCTAGTCCCCTCTTCCATCTCCAATATCTGCCACTCCGTCCTCTCTCGTACTTCCTCCAAACTCTCGTCTCCTACCTTCCTTCAACTTCCTCTCAACTCACTTCTTTCTGGCCATCTAGATGATTCCTGTTCTCTTCTGGTCTGTCTGTCTCTACAGTATAACCGATACTCCTCATAATCCCTCTTCTCTCTCTGCTGCTGTAGCCTTTCCACTTCTCTTTCCATCTCCCTTCTTTCCTGTTCCATCCTTATCCTTTCTCCCTCTATCTCGTTCTTCAGCACCTCTCTGACCTTCTCATATTTCCTTCTTTCCTCCTCAGGGTCCCAGGCCTCTACTTCCCCCTGCAGGCTTACTGTTCCTGATATTATGGGTCATTGCTTGGGTGTTCCCTGCTCATTATAAGGAGGGGGTCTTTCTACTTGTTTCAGATCCGGGTATAGAGCTGAAGCCGGGCTTCTGTTAGGTTTTTCCTCTCCATCACCCGACTGTTTTTCCTGTTCCCTTTTGTCTTTTTCATTTATTATCAATATCCTGCCTGTCTTTCTCAATCTCTCTCCCTCCATCCTAAAAAGTTTCAATACTTCCATCTCCTGCTCTCTCCTTTCCTCCCTTTTCTTGGACTTATCGTTTGGTTTATGATTTTTAATTAGTGCTTCCATCTCTTCACACAAGCTTACATTGAATGTCCCTTCTTGTGGCCATTTCATGCGCAGGTTTTTGGTTCTTTTTTCCCATTTCTCTGAAATTGCAGTAATCTGACCTCTACTTACCGGGAATTTCTTGCACAGTATGTTTACTGCTGTTCCTTTTTCTTCCGCCATGGTGTTTTCTCCTTCTCTTAGGTACTATTTCTTAAAAGTCTCACAGTTCAAATACTTCCCTGATCCTATCTTTATGTCTAGCCCTACAGTTTATTCTACCAGTGTTTAAGCAATTTATCAAATTCTTCTTACCTTCTATTCCATTCTGCCCGAACAGCGCTCAACCTAGGGCAGTACTCACAGAAGTTTCTCTTCACTCTCCCTGCCCGTTCAGCCCTTCACTTTGTGCGAAGCGGTATCCACAGGGATTTACCAACACCACGTGGAATTTTCTTTACTCAACTTCTTATTACCTTATTCATACTTACCCCCACTGCAGTGTTCTCGATCAGTCCTCTGAGCCTCCTGTCAAACACTCAATTCTGCCAGATTCTTTGGATCGGAGAGACACTTCGGCAGTTGCTACACACTTCTGAGTCCCCGAGACCACCAAAACCAACAGAATTTTAATCCAAATTGTCGCAAAAAGCGCTTACCTTTTTCTGGGTGCACCCGTAATTCTGTTAGCTCTGTAAGGGCTCCCGAGGGACCGGGAAGCGGCCTCAACCCGCCGAATCCTTTTCGCGGGTCTCTTCACTGTCCTGCCGCGGTCGCCAATTTTGTCGTGGTTACTTGAAATGACCTGGAGACACAGACAATTCTTCAAGAAAATTAAACCTTTATTTGCAAACAAAGGCTGAAGCAATCAATGAACTTGTTACCGAAAGCCCACCGAGCTCCGGTGTACAGCATTCTTTATAGTAATTTCTTATCTCAGTTACATTTCGGTTTCATCAGCATACCCAATCAAGTTTTAATTGCATATCATCTATATATTAATTAATTAATCACTCTTGCCTAGCCCTCGGTGCACCACCATTATATTTCACCCATTCGTGGCCAAGATTATGTTTTCCAGACAACCTCCCTCACATTACATTCCTGCTCGCAGCATCCTGTCCGCCACCGTTATCTCGTACTAAACAAAGGCTGAGTGTAATACATGGGGTACATTTCAGCTAATAGTGCTGCTAACTAAACAGGTGTCCTGTAAGTATGCAGCTAAGAGAGCACAAAGTATCTAGTGAAAACAACACATAGCAAAATGTGTCTAGTAATTAATATTCAGTACCTAGAAGTGATTACATAGTATAGTAAATAGCTAATACATAGTGATTATATTTCAGGTATATAGAATGATTATGTTTCAGGTATATATAATGATTACGTCAGGTGTATTTCTCAATAATATCAGCTTTTGCAGACTGTCACTGACCCATAGGGCACTCTCCATTGCAGACTCACTGACCCATAGGGCACTCTCCATTGCAGACTGTCACTGACCCATAAGGCACTCTCCATTGCAGACTCACTGACCCTTAGGGCACTCTCCATTACAGACTGTCACTGACCCATAGGGCACTCTCCATTGCAGACTGTCACTGACCCTTAGGGCACTCTCCATTGCTGACTGTCACTGACCCATAAGGCACTCTCCATTGCAGACTCACTGACCCTTAGGGCACTCTCCATTACAGACTGTCACTGACCCATAGGGCACTCTCCATTGCAGACTGTCACTGACCCATAGGGCACTCTCCATTGCAGACTCACTGACCCATAGGGCACTCTCCATTGCAGACTGTCACTGACCCATAGGGCACTCTCCATTGCAGACTCACTGACCCATAGGGCACTCTCCATTGCAGACTGTCACTGACCCATAGGGCACACTCCATTGCAGACTGTCACTGACCCATAGGGCACTCTCCATTGCAGACTCACTGACCCATAGGGCACTCTCCATTGCAGACTGTCACTGACCCATAGGGCACTCTTCATTGCAGACTCACTGACCCATAGGGCACTCTCCATTGCAGACTGTCACTGACCCATAGGGCACTCTCCATTGCAGACTCACTGACCCATAGGGCACTCTCCATTGCAGACTGTCACTGACCCATAGGGCACTCTCCATTGCAGACTGTCACTGACCCATAGGGCACTCTCCATTGCAGACTCACTGACCCATAGGGCACACTCCATTGCAGACTCACTGACCCATAGGGCACTCTCCATTGCAGACTGTCACTGACCCATAGGGCACTCTCCATTGCAGACTCACTGACACTTAGGGCACTCTCCATTGCAGACTCACTGACCCATAGGGCACTCTCCATTGCAGACTGTCACTGACCCATAGGACACTCTCCATTGTCCTTTGAGACAGATGGATGCCATGTAGAGTTGTGGCCCTGTTATTTTGGCATTGTCGGCCCTTCTGATCTATTGAGAACTTGTGAGCAATCCTCCAAGTGCCTGGCCCTCCCTGCAAAAAATTGTACCCCAGTGATTTACCCTGAGCTTATTTTTCCAAGACAAAGACAGCTGTAGTATTCACAGACTTGTCTGAAGAGTCTCAGCAAGTGGAATAAGCTATTTAATGATAGTAAATATTTTTGTCTGCAAAGCTCCTGCATCTTCTATCTAGGATAAGTATGCAGATAAGTAAGCCCTGCTGTATTAATTTCAGTTGTAATATTTAGCATTGTTGACCTTTGTTCGCCTGGTTGTGGTACTTGATTTTTTGCATTGGCTTTGCAAAACTGTGCTTTCATTGCAACGTGTCACGAGCACTTTTCTACCATGTTCTTGCCCTCGTCGCCACCATCCGCTTTTTCAGTGGCATTGTCATTTCCATGCAATATTCTGAACTGTTCAATGCAAATGCAGTAGGCAAGACATGCTTGCCTTGGACAAATCCTATTGAATTTTTTGAAGAGGTTACTAAGAAAGTTGACGAGGCTAAAGCAGTGGATGTTGTCTATATGGACTTCAGTAAGGCCTTTGACAAGGTTCCGCACGGAAGGTTAGTTAGGAAGGTTTAATCGTTAAGTATTAATATTGAAGTGGTAAAATGGATTCAACAGTGGCTGGATGGGAGATGCCAGAGAGTAGTGGTGGATAACTGTTTGTCAGGTTGGAGGCCGGTGACTAGTGATGTGCCTCAGGGATCTGTATTGGGTCCAATGTTGTTTGTCATGTACATTAATGATCCGGATGATGGGGTGGTAAATTGGATTAGTAAGTATGCAGATGATACTAAGATAGGTGGCATTGTGGATAATGAAGTAGGTTTTCAAAGCTTGCAGAGAGATTTAGGCCAGTTAGAAGAGTGGGCTGAACGATGGCAGATGGAGTTTAATGCTGATGAGTGTGAGGTGCTACATTGGTAGGACGAATCAAAATAGGACATACATGGTAAATGGTAGGGCATTGAGGAATGCAGTAGAACAGGGTGATCTTGGAATAATGGTGCATAGCTCCCTGAAGGTGGCATCTCATGTGGATAGCGTGGTGAGAAAGCTTTTGTGATAGATGAGGGGGATAGATGGAGTTGACGTGGATAGGCTTTTTCCATTGAGTGTTAGGGAGATTCAAACAAGAGGACATGAGTTGAGAGTTAGGGGGTAAAAGTTTAGGGGTAACATGAGGGGGAACTTTACTCAGAGAGTGGTAGCTGTATGGAACGAGCCATTAGAAGTGGTAGAGGCAGGTTTGATATTGTCATTTGAAAAAAAAATTGGATTTGTATATGGATAGGAAATGAATGGAGGGTTATGGGCTGAGTGCAGGTCGGTGGGACTAGGTGAGAGGAAGTGTTCGGCACGGACTGGAAGGGCTGAGATGGCCTGTTTTCGTGCTGTAATTGTTATGTTATATATGGACATCAAGCTTTCATTACTCACTTGTTCTGTTTGTGTTCTCTTATCCTTCCTCATTTGCTGAGGTGGCTTTCTCATCCACCAACCTCTGAGGTGCAAATTTGATGGATGTGGCAAAGAGCTCTCACAGTTAGACCTGCACAATTCCCACATTTGTCCTGGCCACATAATCACGTGCTCAATTTTGACTTGGTCAGACATTTTTCTAGGCTTGCATGACTGTGCATTTGAGATATGATGAGTTGGATTCTAAGTGAGAAAATGAGAGGAAAGAGAAAAGGAGAGCTATTTTCCTCTAAAGAAGCAACAGAATAAATGTTGGTGCCATCAAGAGTGCTAAAGTGTGAGAAGCAAACAAAATTTTTGTTACTGAAGCAGTTGGAACTCATTGATTCTGACAATCTCTTTTTCTTCCCTCTTAACTGCAGAAAATTGTATTCTTGATGGAGATGAAACATATGCTGTCCTAAACCATTTGATGAATGATGGAAAGAAGCTCTTCCTCAATACCAACAGTCCCTTCAACTTTGTGGACGTAATAATTTTCACCTACATGATCAGTGATTTTCTGAATGGCATATCTTCTCGTTAAATATGGTGCTCAGAACTGCTCATTATGAGCACTGGAGAGGGTCCAGAGGAGGTGTACAAGAACGAAAGGGTAAATGTACGAGGAGCGCTTGATGGATATGGACCTGTGATCACTGGATTTTAGAAGAATGAGGGGAATCTCATTGAAACTTCCTGAATATTGAAAGGGACCCTGGGTGTCCTGGTGCATAAGTTACAAATGGCTATTGCACCATGCGGAAAGCAATTTGGAAAGCTAACAATGTTACTTTGATAGTAGGAGAACTGGAAAGTAAAGATGAAGATTATCATTTAGTTACTTATGAAATGAGAGAGACCACATCCAGAGTACTTGTGCTGTGCTGGTTCCTTTAGAAGGTGTAAATGCATGAGAAGGAGTTCACAGAAGGTTTACTAGACTAACATCTGGGATAGATGTAATACTTAAGGGAAAGTTGGACAGACTAGGCTTGTACCTTTAGAGTGAAGGTGACATGATTAAAATTTTTAAGGTTCAGAGGTCACGAGGTGCAGATGCTAGAATCTGAAGAAACACGATACTCGAGGAACTCTATACGAATCAGGAAGTATCTAGAAGAGAAATGGACATTGTTTTATCGGTTGAGACCCTTTACCGGGATTGAAAGATGAAGGGGAAATGACCAATATAAACTGAAGGAAGAACGGGGTGGAACAAGGAGCTGTGGCAGGGGCAGTGCAGAGAGGAGTAAATAAAAGTACAAAGTGGACAAATTGAACGGCCATTGTTGGGAGTGGGCCAGTGGGGAGAGTGTGAGTGACAGGCTTCGGCTCAAAGGAGGCTTTGGCTGAGGGTAACTTTCTGTTAACTTTCTCTTTTCTCTTACTGTGTCAGGGTACAATGCAGTTTAAATGACGTTATGTGTTCTTCATGCCCAGAGTCTCTCGGGGAACTACATTTGCATGGTGTATCCAGCTGCAGTTCCTTGAAGACCATGTTAGGGTTCTGAAGCAGCAGCTGGATGACCTTCAGCTTGTATGGGGGAGCGAGAAGATCATCCATCGGAGTTACAAGGAAGCAGTCACCCCCAAGTTGCAGGTGACAAGTAGCTGGATGACTGTCAGAAGGAGGAATGGGAAGGTGAAGAGGCAATTAGTGCCGAGTACCCCTGTGGCCATTCCCCTCAATAATAAGTATACCATTTTGGATACTGTTGTAGGGAATGCTACAGAGACTAGGTTACTGGCACTGAGCATGGGTCCGTGGTGCAGAAGGGAAAGTGGGAGAAGAGGGGAATGGTAGTGATAGGGGACTCAATAATCAGAGGAACAGAAAGGAGATTCTGTGGACATGAACGGGACACCCGAATCATATGTTGCCTCCCAGGTCCAGGGTCAGGACGTCTCGGATCACGTCCACAACATTTTGATGGGGGGGGGGGGGGGCGGGGAGCAGCCGGATGTCTTGGTACATATTGTTACCAATGAAATAGGAAGGAAAAGCAAAGAGAATTTAGAGAGCTAGGTAGAAAGCTGAGAAGCAGGACCTCCAGGATAGTAATTTCTGGATTGCTGCCTGTGCCACACGCCAGTGAAGGCAGAAACAGGATGATTTGGCAGATAAATGTGTGGCTGAGAGGCTAGTGCAGGGGGCATGGCTTCAGGTCCTTGGATAATTGGGATCTCTTCTGGGGGAGGTAGGACCTGAACAAAGGAGACGGGTTGCACCTGAACCCGAGAGGGACCAATATTCTCGCGGACAGGTTTGTTAGAGCTGTTGGTGAGGCTTTAAAGTAATTTGGCAGGGGCAACTGGAGTGAAGGGACTCAGGATAGAATGGATGGTAAAAAAGCAAAGATTTCATGCAGTCAGACTGTCAGGAAGGGCAGGTAGATGATGGGTTACACCTAGTCTCAGAGGGATAAGACGGTTGGCAGAGGGGGTGGCATAGCTCTACTGGCATCAAATCGGTAGAAAGATGTGACATAGGATTGGAAGATGTTGAATCCTTGTGGGCTGATTTAAGAGACTGCAAGGGTAAAAGGACTCTGATGGCAGTTGTATGCAGGCCTCCAAACAGTAGCTGGGATGTGGACTACAGAATACAATGGGAAATAGAAAAGGCATGTCAAAGGGGACTGTTATGATAGTCATGGAAGATTTTAACATGCAGGTTGATTGGGAAAATCAGGTTGGAAATGGATCACAAGTATGAATTTGTTGAATGCCTACGAGATGGCTTTCTAGAGCAGTTTGTTGTTGAGCCTACTTGGGGATCAGCTATACTGGATTGGGTGTTATGTAGTGAACCGGAGACGGTCAGGGAGCTTGAAGGTAAAGGAATCCTTTGGAGACAGAGATCACAATATGATTGAGTTTAACTTGAAATTTAATAGAGAGAAGGTGAAGTTTGATGTAGCAGTATTTCAGTGGAGTAAAGGAATTTCAGTTGTATGAGAAAGGAGTTGGCCAAAGAAAGTTGGAAGGAGATGCTGACAGGGATGACAGCAGAGCAGCAATGGCTTGAGCTTCTGGGAAAAATGAGGAAAATTCAGGATAAATGTGTTCCAAAAACAAAGAAATACTTAAAGGGCAATCTAGTAGAACCATGGC
>NC_133136.1:110534953-110599953 GCF_048418815.1 Hemitrygon akajei | reverse complement strand
TTGACAAATGGGAGCATCTATGGAAACACTATGAATTTGGTGAGCTGCTTTTATCTGGTTTAATATTCGTAAAGAATTCTTTAAGGTAAAGTTTTGTTGGATTAGTTTATCTGTTGAGGCATAAGTGGAAAGCAGAAGAGCAGGAAGTGAAGGATATTTAACAACAGAGGCTTCCAGCTGTAGCTATGAAGGATTTTCTTCAGTCTCAGCACCTCCACGTTTCCAGTGTGTAAGAGCCCTGGAGTTAGCTGCCCAATAGTAATGTTTGAAAATTGACAGACCAAGTCCGCCCTTCTTAAGAGGTTTGTGCAGGTGAGCCTTAGATATCCTGTGTGATTTATAGCCCCACACGAAGGGCAATATGATAGAGTCGTTTCTTAACAAAGGATGCATTTAAGTATATAGGCAGGTTTTGAAAACGATATAGAAACCTGGGTAGGGTCACCATTTTGATCATATTTACCCGTCCAATCATGGATAAGGGCAGTATCCTCCAGGACTCGATATTCCTTCTGAGTTTTTCTAAGGATTCTGTAAAGATAAATTTGAAAAGATGCTTTGGGTTCTTAGTCAGTTTAATCCCCAAATAGGTGAAACAGTCCTTCTCTACTCTAAAAGGCAATATTTTCAGAAAGTCTTCAGTAAATTGATCCACTAGGGGCATGAATTCGCTCTTTCCCCAATTTATGGTATAGCCAGAAATGCTGCCAAAGGAATTTATATATTCAGTAGGATGGGAATAGAGACCACTGGGTCGTCTAGACAAGTAAGGAGATCATCCGCCTACAGGGTCACATGGGTCTCAATACTGCCCATCTTAATACCTTTAATGTGTGGGTGGCCCCTAATGCCAATTGTCAGGGGCTCCAGTGCTATGTTAAGCAGCAGGAGGGACAATGGGTCCCCTTGGCGAACACCACATTGCAGGGAGAATGGATTGGATTTATCCCCATTTGTGAAAATGGAAGATTTTGGATTGGTATATAATATTTTAACCCATTCTATAAAAGTGTCGCCGAATCCAAACTTCTTGAGTGTTGCAATTAGATAGGGCCACGCTATCATATCAAATGCCTTGTGGGCATCTAGAGACAGTATAGCAGCTCTATCATCTTTCCCATAATCAGCATACAAAATATTGAGAATTTTGCGGACATTACAAAAGGAGTACCTGCCCGGGATAAATCCCGTTTGGTCCGGGTGAATGATATTTACTATATGCTTACCGAGCCAATTTGCTTACACTTTTGTAATTATTTTCAGATCATAATTTAGTAGTGCAATGGGCCTATAGCTTCCAGGGTCCATTTCATCTTTATTTTTAATAAAACACAGATATTTGCTTCACTGAGAGAGAGCGTGGGAGCCTCTTGTTTTTAAAGGTATCACGAACCATTCTCAGCAAAGTCGGTGTGAGGACATCTTGGAAGGCTTTGTAGAACTCTGGCCCGAACCTGTCAGGTCCAGCTGCCTTACCAGTGGAAAATGCTTTGATGGCATCCTGTAACTCAGACAGTGAGATTCCAAATCTAAATTCTCCTTGAAAGCTGCATCTAATTGTGGGAAGTAAAGTGGATCAAAAAACTTATCAAAATCTTCCTGTGTGGCTGTTGATTTGGAGGTGTAAATTTCTGAATAGAACTCACTAAATGGTTTGTTAATATCCTTTAATGCTTAGGATACTATATGCATAAGGATCAGGCCAGATTTGGATATTATTTTGTAAATGGTTCGTTTTGCTTGTTCTCCTTTTAACTGCCTTGCCAATAACTTCTGTGGTTTGTCTCCCAACTCAAAATGTCGCTGTTTATGTAGTATGTTGCCAATTTGTTCCCCTAGAATGGAGTTGTATTTGTATTTTAATTTGAGAATGTTATTATAATCTGATTGGTGCAAAGAATTTTTTGGGGGGTGTTTCTTATTTACTCCATTTTTCATAATTACTATGAGTTTGGGAGGTTATTACATATGGATTATCATCTATTTGTATTTATACCTTAACCTATTAATTATGTACTCTCAAGCTCTCTGTATTCATGTTTCATTTAAGTTTGTTTAAAATTAAAAAAAAAGATTTAAAAAGAAAAAGGAAATTGTGTGTGAGCGAAGAAGGGGATCATCTGTGGTGACAGAGCTCTGTGTGATATTTACTTTGCACTGCTAGGAAACAAAAACAACCCCTGCAATCATAACATTATTTAGCTCAAGGAATCTAAGACAGAATTTCAGAAGTATTGCTGGGATCCACAAAATCGTCAAACACCTTGGGTTTGTGAGAAATTTTAAAAGCATTAGAAATAATGATTTACAATAGTACATCAGGTATTTTGTTAATGGATTCCAATTTTGTTATGTAATAGCTAGCCAAGAGTAAGTGTTCTCTACTAACGACATTTGGGAAAATATTATCTTGATACTAATGTGGTGAATGGAAGTTGATTTCTAATGTCATTGACATTGTTTACTTTACAAATATACATTACAACTGATTCTGTGATACTTGTTATACTGGCTGTTCAAACATTTTCTTCATCTTCTGTTTCATTTAATAATCTATACACAAGATATAGAGCCATTTACCAAGCACAGATTTCAGCATCAATGCATAGATTGCTTTCTGATCTATGGATGCAGTCGAGTCAATGGCGGAGGGGGGCGCGGATGCATGGAAGAATTAGGGATTGCAATTCATGAGGAAGTGGCCCCAGTTCTGGGAAAAGAAGCAGCAATTTGTTGGAGTGGGGCTATCAGAACTAATGGTGCTACCAAATCGAACAAGCAGAATTATAGATTAAAATGTAAAATGCATAACAAAACAGGAGGTTGTGTGTGGTGGTAAACAAAAAGTATGCTATTCCAGAGATAAAAGTTAGAAGCAGTGAAATGTCAAAATCACTTTGTCCTTTCCATCCACTCAAAGTTTTAAAACAGTTCTCAGTATCACTAATTAATCTCTCCATTCATGGTCATAAAATGGTCTCTTGCCTCAGCATCTGTCACTATCCGCATTTCCTCATCTCCACTATGGGACTGTAGGTGAATGGGATGTTGCTCACACCCATTTCCCATCTGTGCTATTGACCCCCCCAAAGTGTCATCGAGCACAGACACAGGACCTTTGACCTTGATAACCAAGATGCCTTTCCCCCGCTAGTCCTATTTGGCTGTATTTGGCCCATATCCTCTGGGCCTTTTCTATCCATGTACCTGTCCAAATGCTTTCAAACACAGCAGTTTTACCCACCTCTACAGCTTCCTCTATACATTCTATATATTCACCACAGACAGAGATAAATTTGCTTCTCATGTCCTTTTTAAGTCCCTCTCACCTTAAATCAACATCCCTAGTTTTAGTCTCCCACCCTGAGAAAAAGATTGACCTTACTACACCCCTCATGATTTTATGTATGTCTACAAACCCTCAGCATACTACACTTCAGAAAGAAAAAGTTGTAGCTTATCCAGCCATTCTTTCATAGCTTAAAGACATCCTCCGGAATCTTATCTGTACGCCTTCCAGCTTAATGATATCTTTCCTATAGCTAGGTAACCAACATTGAGCAAAAAACCCATGCAGTCCGCCAGGCTGAGGGGGATAAACAACTATTATCCACCATTGGTAAACCGAAAATTGCAGTAATAGGATGCGGTTGCAATTTGATATTCAGAACTGTTGAAATAGTACCAAAAATATCTTTCCAGTAATTTTGCAAGCAAGGGAAAGACCAAAACATGTGGGTCAATGAAGCAACTTTAGAATGACATCTTTCACAGGTTGGATTAACATAAGAATAAAATCGAGCAAGTTTATCCTTGGACATGTGAGCCCTATGTACAACCTTAAATTGTATTATATTTAGCACAAATAGAAGAAGAATTGACTAATTGTAAAATTTGCTCCCACTGTTCAGTGGGTATAAGACAAAGAAGTTCTTTTCCCATTCCTCCTTAATTTTTTCTGATACTCCTGGCTGTATTTTCATGATCATATTATAAATGATGGCTACTAAACCCTTCTGGCAAGGATTCAGAGCTAAAAAAATTTCCATAATGTCCATCGGACATAATTTCGGAAAAGACTGTAACATTCAAGAAATTTCTAACTTGCAAGTATCTAAAAAAATGAGTTTTAGGCAAATTATATTTATTGGATAGCTGTTCAAAGGACATAAAACTGTAATCTAAAAATAGAACACGAAAACATGTTATACCTTTTGTTTTCCATAATACAAAGGCTTGATCCATAAAAGAGGGCTGAAAAAAAAGTTAGATATAATAGGGCTTGGTAAGATAGACTTATTCAAGTCAAAGAATTTATGAAATTGAAACCATATTCGTAATGTATGTTTAACTATAGGATTAGTTATTTGTTTATTCAATTTAGATAAAGCAAAAGGAAGCAAAGATCCTAAAATAGAAAACAATGAGAAATCTTGTACAGATTTACATTCCAAATTTACCCATTGTGGTCATCGATTCTTGTATCCAAAATATTTACCCATTGTGCTATAATCGATTCTTGTATCCAAAATATTAAATATTGAATATTAACTGCCCAATAGTAAAATCTTAGTTTTGGCAAAGCCAAACCACCTTCGTTCTTAGGCTTCAGTAAATATTTTTCACTTAATCTAGGACTTTTATTCTGCCACACATATGAGGATATTTTGGAGTCAATAATATCAAAAAAGATTTAGGAATAAAAATTGGTAATGCTTGGAATAAATATAGAAATTTGGGTAACGCTATCATTTTAATAGCATTAAATCGACCAACCAATGACAAAGATAAAGGGGACCACCTGATAATAAGTTGCTTGATTTGGTCAATTAAAGGTAAAAAATTAACTTTAAATAAATCCTTATGTTTCTTGGTAATTGTAATACCCATATAAGTAAAATGATCTGTGACAACTTTAAATGGTAAGTGTTTATAGATTGAAACTTGCATATTAATGGAAATAGTTTACTCTTATTAAAATTCAGTTTGTAGCCAGAAAAGCTACTAAACTGAGCAAGCAAGGATAAAATAGCAGGAATAGATCTCGCAGGGTCAGATATGTATAGTAACAAATCATCAGCATATAAGACTCTTCCCTACGAGTAATACCAAAAACATTAGGTGATTCACGAATGGCAATCGCTAATGATTCCAAAGCAATGTCAAATAATAAAGGACTTACAGGACAGCCTTGCCTCGTACCACGGGATAACTGAGAAAAAGGAGATCTCTGATTATTGGTAAGAACCGAAGCCAAAGGTTTATAATATATGAATTTAATCCATGATATAAATTTCAAACTAAAATTAAAATTCTGCAATGTATTAAAAATAAATATGGCCATTCAACTCTATCGAATGCTTTTTCAGCATCTAAGGAAATAACACATTCTGGTATTTTAGATGAAGGAGTATAAATTATATCAATTAATTTTCTGATGTTAAAAGATGAATAACGGTTTTTAATAAATTCTGTCTGGTCTTCAGAGATAATTTGAGGTAATATATTTTCTAATCTAGTGGCTACAATTTTGGTAAAAATCTTAGAATCCATATTCAGCAAGGATATAGGCCGATAGGATGCACATTCAGTGGGGTCTTTATCTTTTTTTAAGAATTAGAGAAATGGAGGCATCATAAAAAGATTGTGGTAATTTACCTACAATTAACACATCTTTAAAAATTTTACAAAGCCAAGGAGAGAGTATAGAAGAAAAGGATTTTAAAAATTCTGCAGTATAATCGTCCGGACCAGGGGCTTTACCTGAATTCATTGAAAAAATAGCCTCTTTTATTTCAGTTTCTGTATTAGGTGTGTCTAGAAGTACACAATCTTCTGCTATTAATTTCAGGATACTCAATTTTCTTAAAAATTCATCCATTATGGAAGAATCCTCAACAAATTCTGATTGATATAAAGAATTATAAAAATCTTGAAAGGCTTTATTTATCTCTTTATGATCAATCGTCAAAGTGCCATCTCATTTACGAATCTTAATGATTTGTCGTTTAACCAAAGCAGTTTTCAATTGATTGACCAATTTGCCAGATTTGCCAGATTTGCCAGATTTATCTCCATGCACATAAAACTGGGTTCCAGATTTAATTAACTGATTTTCAATTGAGGAGTATAATAACAAACTGTGCTCCATTTGAAGTTCAACTCTCTTTTTATAAAGTTCTTTACTGGGGTCACTGAATAAATCTTATCAATTTCTTTAATTTTATCAACCAATGTTAGTATTTCAGTATTAGTTCATTTCCTAACTCCAGCAGAGTATGAAATAATCTGTCTGTGAATAAATGCTTTAAAAGTGTCCCATAATATTCCACTAGAGATTCTTCTGTAGAATTTGTTGAAAAAAAAACCAAATCAATTTGTTGTTTAATGAAGTTCAGGAAGTCTGAGTCCTGAAGTAAAGTGGAGCTGAACCTCCAAGATTTAGCATTAGAAGATGAATCCATTGTCTTAATAGATAGCTTTAAAGGTGCATGGTCAGAGATGGTAATGGAATCATATTTACAATCAATACATCTGTAAGTAAACGATGATCAATAAAGAAGTAGTCAATTTTTGAATAATTATGATAAACATGAGAAAAGTATGAAAATTCTTTATCGTTGGGGTGTAAGAAGCGCCAAATTTCAGAAATTCCAGAATCAACCATAAAGGAATTAATAAGAGAGGCTGATTTATTCGGAAGAACCTGGGTGGGCTTAGATCTATCCATCGCAGGATTTAAGCAGCAGTTAAAATCCCCACCCATTATCAACATATACTCATTTAAATTAGGGAAGGATGTAAATAAACACTTAAAAAATTCAGGACAGTCAGTGTTTGGAGCATAAACATTAACTAAAACAACTTTTTGATTAAAAAGTGAACCTGTGAGAAGCAAAAATCTACCTTGTGGGTCCGAAATTGTTACATAGTGTATAAAAGAGGTTGAGAAATCTATAAAAATGGAAACACTTCTTACTTTGGCTTGGGAATTTGAATGATACTGTTGGCCTTTCCAAAACCTTAAAAAAGTTGACTATCCACCTTCCTCACATGAGTCTCTTGTACAAAGATAATATTAGCATTCATTCTGTGGAATACTTTGAATATTTTTTTCTGTTTGATCGGGTGATTTAAACCGTTAGTATTCCAAGAAACAAAATTGATAATCTTATCCATATTGCCAATATTTATCGCAATTAACATATAAGGTTAAAAAAGATGAACTCATTAATCTGGAAGAGGGAAGTAAGTTCAAGGAGGAACCAGAAGTTACGACACTCCAACCATTTTGATAGTTTCAAGTCAGCCCATGAAGTAAAACTAAGCAAGAAGCAAAAGCAAAAAAAAAGAATCCACCTCCCCCACCCTCAAAACCCCAGAAAAAAAGCCAGAAAGAGGCAAACAGGCAAACTAATACTAATTTTACCCCGTGTCTCAAGACGGCAACTCAAACAAAAAAGTTAAAAAAACAGACACAAACCACCCATATTCAAAAAAAGGATTAGTATAACAAAGATTAAACTATAAAATTAGTGTTATATATATAAAAAACAAAAGGATTAAAAGAAAAAAGAAAAATACTAAACCATTAAAACCCAAGAATGAATAATATTATATTAATATTTTAAAAGAAAGTTGTCAATCTTGTTCAGACACATCCAAACGGATGTGACATACCCAAGCACTAAGGGCTTATGGGAAAAAGAAACGACATCTTAGAAAAAAGTTTTTTTTTAAAAACCTTAATATTTAAGCATTAAAGATATAAAACAATGTATATAAGCTTAAAAAATCTAATGAGTTACTTTCAAAACTAACAGAATAATAATATAAAAAGAACAAACTCAGAATAAATAAAAAAACCGGACCTTTACTTAAGTGTGTAAAAAATCCACTATCAACCATCACGTTAGAATCATCAAATTATAAAAGGTCTGAATCTATAGACTAATTGTCAGCATAAAGAAGAAAGTTAATACAAATAGTAAAAATACAATACATTAGTCAACTCATAGTGAAAAAAGTACTATTCTTCAAGAAATCTTTGGGCATCCGCTGGCGATCTGAACAACCGACAAGTCTCATCTTTGAGAGTAACTCTCAATTGTGCTGGAAATAGCAGCGCTTGTTTGTAGCCTTTCTGATGAATTTCCGACATAACCGATTTAAAAGCCATTCTTGCCCTCAAAACTTCGGGACTGTAGTCTTCCAGAATATGAAATTTGAAATTTTGAAAGCAGATCATACCTTTTTTCCGGGCAGCCCGAATCAGATGTTCTTTAGTATGAGGATAATGAATCCAGAGAATCACACTGGTTGTGGTTTCGTACCTGGAGCTGGTTGAAAACAAGAAATGCGATGTGCCCAGTCGATTATTGGAGGGGTATCCAAAACTTCTGAGCCGAAGATGTCCATTAAGAATTTAGAGAAAAAAACAGTCAGATCACCGTTCTCAAAATTTTCCAGAAGCCCAATTATCCGGAGATTTTGTCTTCAAGACTGGTTTTCAAGATCAGTAAGTTTAGATTTATAACGATCCAGCAGTTGAGAAGTCGAAGATTGCTGTTGTTCCAGAATTTAAATTTTGCGATCTCTCTGGCGAGCGGCATCTTCGAGAGCTAAAATTCTCGCTTGTTGTTGTTGAGAATCCAATGTGAGTGATTGAACTTTTGCGTTGACTTGCTTTAAAGTTTCATTAAGCGTAGAAAGCTTTGGGGTTAGTTTATTCTCCAGTTTTTCAAGTCTCTCGACCATAAGTTCCGCAATTGCTTCCAAAGTTAACGGTTCTTTCGCCAGTTTCGATTCCTTAGGTTCTCATGGTTTAGACATTTTAACGAGTTGAAAAATAATTCAAACAGTCAAAAAAAAATTCATAAGTATCAACCCCTTTAGAATAGGTATAAACAGGTCAATTAGGGGGTGATGGTAGGTAGAAAAAAGTAAAAGGATTGGAGTGAAGCCTGAAACAGTCTCACTCCATAAACGCCATCTTGAGACCTCCACACACAATTTCCTGAGTCACTGTTGATAGCGTACTTTATCCGGTGCTTTAAGCAACATCTCTTGCACTGCATGCCTGTTTAATATTTGGAACCTGACCAAACCAGGTGGCTGTACCAAAATTTTAGTAATACATTTGACATTGAGAAGAGCTAGAAATGGTGGTACTGGAGTTGGAACATTATTCAGTTTACCACTGAAAACATGTGGAAGGGTATGGGAGTATATTATGATGAATTATTTACTGTTGTGGGTGTTGATGACATGTTCTCCATAAGACCACAAGATGTAGGCCAGAATTAGTCCATTTGGCCCATCGTGTCTTCTCCACCATTCCATCATGGCTGATTTATTATCCTTCTCAACCCCATTCTCTGGCCTTCTCCCTGTAACCTTTGATGCCTTGGCTATCAAGAACATATCACCAGATGACTTTAAATATACCCAATGATTTGGCCTCCACAGCTGCCTATGGTGATGAATTGGACAGATTTAGCAACCTCAGGTTAAAGAAATTCCTCTTTATCTCTGTTTTAAAGGGATATTCCCCTATTCTGAGGCTGTGCCCTCTGGCCTTAGATTTCCCCACCGTAGGAAACATCCTCTCCACGTCCACTCTATCTGTGTCCTCTGGTCCCAGACTCCCCCGCTATAGGAAACATCCTCTCCACGTCCACTCTATTGAGGCTTACAGTATTCAATTGGTTTCACTGAGATCCCCCACCCCATTCTTCTAAACTCCAGTGAGTACAGTCCCAGAGCCATCAAATGTTCCTCATACATTAATGTTTGTGGTAATTTACCTACAGTTAACGCATCTTTAAAAATTTTACAAAGCCAAGGAGAGAGTATAGAAGCTGGATTGTCTGCCCCAGAAATAGGGCATTTATGGTCATTGCTACTGGCAAATAATAATATCTTGGATTGGAAGATTGGCATACTGAATCACCATCCTGACAATTTTCTCCCCTTTTGCCAGTTCCTTGCTGTGCAGTGGAAGTCGGGAGGCCAGAGCCTCCAGTCTTGCATTAACAAGTGTTGTCTGTCACCTGTGAAGTAGATGCCACTTCCTAGATCAGTCCTTAACATTATTCTTCTAATGCTTCATTTCTGAATGCAATATATTGGTTCCTAATCACTTTGCATTGCTGTTCATGGGATGATCTTGGTGTGATTTGCTTTTTTTTTTAATATTACTGAAAGAGATCCTTAATATAGTAGCAAACATGGTACTGACCACCACACTATAACAAATAAAGACACCCCAATTTAAGAATCGTGGGTTCTTCATAAAACAGAAGGACAACATCTTTTTCTCTAGTAAAGAGATAAATAACTATCTTAATAATGATCAATCGTCTATATTTTTGCATCACGTTTAAAATTCCCAGAGCATTTCAGAATGTTTGCTTTGCTTTGTCCATTGGGTGAGATTAATACTTGAAGATGTTTGAGGCAAACAGAAAAATATTTTTGGTGAAAAAGCATCTATAGTTCTTGAACTGTTTGACACCCTTGCTTGCTCTCTCAGTTCTGTTTTTAATATAACCCCTTAAAATTGCATTATCGGTATGTGCAGTAGCAGGTTACTTTGTTTTCAGCACTATGACATGTTTAGCAGGCCAAATGACTGCTGAACTCTGTTGTAAGTTCAAATTGGACAGGGAATGGCATGCTATCACTGAGAAAATTGCCCAGCTGTCTGCACGTGAAATCCTCATTGATCAATACAAGGTATGTTGTCCATCAGTTGGTTCTTAAAGAACATCAGGAGTCCTGCTGAAGGGTCTCGGCCTGAAGCATTGACCGTACTCTTTTCCATAGATGCTGCCTGGCCTGCTGAGTTCCTCAAGCATTTTGTGTGTGTTAGCTGAAATATTAACTGCTTTTCTCTCCACAGATACTGGCTGATCTGAGTCCTTATGGGATTTTGCATTTTTATTTGTTGCTTTTTGAAATTATTTCAAGCTTAATTGTCAATTACATTGGAATTCACAAAATGAAATGCATACAGTTGGTAGGTTATGGAATTTAAAGAAACTCTACATTTTCATCTCATGCACAGAATGTTACACGAGCGTGGCAGTGGACGAACCCAAGGGCAGAACACGGGTGTGGAGGCAGAGTTGGGAGGCGTTATTAACGTAGCGAGTGTGGAGTCGGTATCCAGGAGTGATGCTAGACCTAGAACTGATTGTCCTAAGAACCATGAAACGAGGTTACTCACACCGGAGTCAACCAATGAACTGGCAGCTTCTTGTTGTGGTCACGGGGTATTTATACTGCTTCTGCTGATGGAAGGCAGGCGTTTGTAGTTAGTGGAACCTGAGATGATTGGGAACTAAACGAGGTGATTGAGGCCCAATTCCTGAGGTAAATAGCCAGGTGGGGGATTGCCAGAAGGGACCATAACACAGAAGAGTTAAAACCTGTGACATACCAAACGTGATGATGCTGAATGGAGAGCCAGGCTTGAGCACGAGCTGGTCTCATGCTCCTGTGTTCCTGGGATATTAGACAAACAACATATGAAATATTAGTATCCTTGAGCCTATTCTGCTACATCTCATGGCCTCAGTATCTCTTTCTTCTCTCCACGTGCCCAGTAAATTCCTTGTAGCATAAATGCCTGTTAGTCTGTGTCTTGAGTGGTCATTGATTTCCCCTCCACAATCCTCTAGAGTAAAGGATTCCAAATGTTCACTCATTTCCTGACAGAAGGATTGGACAACTCCTTAAACTGAAACTGTTATCTGGTTCTAGATTTCGCAAATTCCTCTCTAAACGTGTTTAGATTGCTTCTCATTCTTTTAAATTTAATTGAATATAGACCCATGCAACTCAACCTTTTCTCAGAGATCCAGGTACTCTGCCTCTGAAGCAAATGTGTCCTTCATTAAATATGGAGATGAGAACTGTGTGTACTACTTCAGGTGCTGTCAATACTATCCTAATTGTAGGTTATGTAACCCTTTTGATAAAGCTTAATATTCCATTGGAGTTCCAAAATACCAACATGGTAACTTTTGTTCCATAGTTTTTGAATCCCCAGATCCCCTTGCACTTCTATGTATGAATAATTTAGCTTTGTTATTTTCCCCCTCAGATAGATAGGTACTTTATTGATGCCAAAGGAAATTACAGTGCCTCAGTAGCATTACAAGTGCACTGATTTAAAAATATTAGAAGAGAAGTAAAAATATTACCTTAAAAATAAGATGTACAAGATTTACAAGTTCAGTCTGATAAGATGGTAGTGCAAGAATAATCATAATATTATACAGTAAAGGGTGCTAATTCACACCGTCCAGATAAGAATTGATGGTAGTTTTGCACAGGGTGTCCTCAGTAGCAGGGTGTGGTAAACGGAGATTAAACAGCTTTGGTAAACAGAGGTTACTAACACGTTTCCTGATGAAGGGTCTCGGCCGGAAACGTTGGCTACACTTTTCTCACGGATGCTGCCTGACCTGCTGAGTTCTTACAGCGTTGTGTACGTATTCTTTGATCCCCAGCATCTGCAGTTGTATTTTTGTGTTTTGAGAGGTTACGAACAGTCTGACAGGAGGGGTCATTACTTCCCGGGCTATAGGTTGACTCAAAGAGCCTAAAGGCCAAGGGTAAGAATGACCTCATAGCCATCTTTGGAGCAGCGTAGTTGCCTTAGCCCATTACTAACAGTGCTCCTCTGTTCAGCCAAGGTGGCATGTGTAGGGTGAGAAACATTGTCCAAAATTGCCAGGATTTTCTGTGGCATCCTTTGTTCTACCACAGCCTCCAGTGAGTCCAGTTTGACTCCTATAACGGAGGCAGCCTTTCTTTATTGAGCCTGCTGGCAACGCCCATGTTGATGCCATTGCCCGAACACACCACCACATAGAAAATTGTACTGGCGACAACAGACTGGTAGAACACTCAAGTCTGACTTCCAGGTACACCCCCAGGTGCTGGTAGGTCCTCATCACATCCACGTTCTCACCATCAATGGTAACAGGGAGCAGTGCAGGTTTAGTCTTCATCATCACCTCCTTTGTCTTACTGACCACATTTTCCTGTCTGGTACTCCATCTGCCAACTTCTTGCCCATTCAGTTATCCTTTCTATATCCTCCTCCAACTTGTTAGCCCGTACGGTTTTTTTAAAGTATTGAACCAGTAATCAGCAGCATAGAAACAGGTACAGAATGTGACCTTGAGAGCTGTGGAAAGAAAATGCTGGTGGAAAGAATATAATGAATAACGTTGCAATGGGATGGAATGGGCTAAGATTTTCGAAGGGTCCTGTAGGTGGAAATTTTGAGACTGCAGATATGTGAAGATTAGAGATGGCATTACTGAAGTCTCTAATTTGAAGAGTGTTATCAGAGCAATCAGCCCAGAAGGAGAGCTTGTGTACAGGATTAGCTGATATAAGAATCATTCAATATGTGAATTTCAGGATTTTGCTGGCTTCATTGGACAACTACATGCTAATGTAACCTCCATTGTACAGCATGGAACTGATTTGTACATAGGGTCAAGGCCTGCTTTTCGATGGAAGAATGTTGGGAAATTTCTGGTGACCTTTATGCTTCATTACTCAGAGACGGAGGGACCAGCTGGATTTACTCTTTCCTTTCCCTCAGTCTCTTGTAGTTTGTCATGTATTTTCATATTTTGTGTTTGTTCACAAGATATAGATGTCCTGGACAGTGCCTGCCATTTTATTGTTCATCCTAAATTGGATCTAAACTGAAAAAGTCCACCACGGATTTCTGGTGACGTCAACGTTGAGAATGGCAGCTTAAGTCACTAGCTCCTCCAGAAAAATGCGTATTAAGCCCCGTTAACCCGTCAAATATAAGATTTTTCAAAAAATATTTGAACTGAAAAGAGGGGCAAGAATGGGGAGAAGAAATGGAAATTAAAAAAGTGACACCGTGGAGCCTGCGTCCGAGAGGAGTGCAGCGGGCGGCTCTCCGACCCGACGACGTGCGAGCGAGGTGGCTGCTGGGCCTCGTTCTGGCAAGGCAGCAAATGTCTTCGAAATCCTGAAAGAAATAATGGTGGTCCAGAAGATATAAAGCAGCAGCTCCGTGATATTATGTCAGAGCTCACCAGCGTTAATCAAAAAATAGCGGTGGCAGAGACTCGCATTGAGGAGGAGGAAGATCGCATTCAAAACGTGGAACGGATACTGAGTAAAACAATAAAAATAATACATCACCAAGAAGGTAAACTGCTTGACCTGGAGGGAAGATCACGGCAGAAAAATATCAGAATCTGCAACGTTCCCAAAGGAGCGGAGGGCTCGTCTATGACGGAGTTTGTTGGAAATTTACTGCGGGACGCGCTGGATCTACCCCCGGCTATGAAGCTGGAAGTCGAAAGAGCCCACCGCACGTTAGTCTCAAGACCTACCCAGGATAGAAAGCCACGCTCAATAATAATTAAATTCCTTCAGTGCAGCACCAAGGCAGAGATTCTACGAAGGGCCTGGGGTAAGAAGAGAGTGTTTTTAGAGGATAAATTAATATATTTCGACCAAGATTACCCCTCCGCAGTCCTCCAGAAATGCAAAGAATACTCCGAAGTAAAGCGAGTATTAAAGCAAAATGAGATTAGATTTCAAACTCCGTACCCTGCTAAACTTTGAGTGTTTTATGACAACAGGACGCGGTTGTACCAGACAGTGGAAGAGGCGACTACAGACATGAAGGCCAGAGGGTTGCCCGTCAGCATGACCAAAACGAAGGAAAGCCTGGCTGAGGAATTGTCCCGCTCGGCTTGGGAAATAGTGCGAGAAACGAGAAGGCAGGAGACCGGAGGAGGCTGAGAGAAACATATCAGGAAGAGACTGGGAGTTCCCCAAAGACAGTCCTCAGCCCCTTCAGAAGAGCCATAAGGTTTGGCTAACTTTAAAAATGTTGAGAAGCTAAACAGAAGCAAAAGTACACGGTGATATACCTATCTCGAGAAATACTTATTATAATGTGGATTTTATATTACTTAGTTGTTATTCTTTATTTGCTCACTTACTCCTTTTTCCCCACCAAAATGAGAATATGTATATATGTGTGCATATATGTGTGTGTGTGTGTGTGTGTGTGTGTGTGTGTATGCATGAATGTGTGTATATATATATATTTGTGTGTCTGTGTATATATAGGAGTACACAGAGAAATCTTTTCTGTGTAATGGATTTGTTCACTGACTTTTATGAATACTGCAATGGGGGCCCTCAACTCACAAGTAGGAGGGGTTATCCCCCACAGCTAGACATTTCCTCTAGCTCAATGCAGGGTCATCTACTAGAGACCTCAGCCTTGGAATCACACGTTCGTTGCCATTTTTGTTATTATTTGAGTTTCTTGGCTCTTACTTGTTCAGGGAGTAGATCGATTAAGTTTTATTCTAATTTCAATGATACATTGACAGATAAATACAGATGGCTAAGGACAAGGTAAAATTCATTTCTTTTAATGTAAATGGGCTATTAAATCCAATCAAACGTAAGAGAATTTTATCAAAAATGAAAAAAGAACAAGCCCATGTAGTATATTTACAGGAAACTCATTTAAGTGATAATGAGCATAGAAAACTAAAGAGAATGGGCTTCACTAATCTGTTTTTCTCCTCATAAAAATCAGGACATAGGAGAAGAGTTGCTATTCTTATCTCAAGTAAGCTAAATTTTGAAAAAATATTCGAAATGGGAGATAAAGAAGGCAGATATATTCTGGTAAGGGGGAATATAGACGGCAATTTAGTTACTCTATTGAATATATACGCACCCCCGGGAAGTGATATTGGTCTCTTTCAGAAAATTGCTGATATTATGGTAACGGAAACAGAAGGTCTCCTGATATGTGGGGGAGAGTTAAATTTACAACTACAACTAAACGTAGACTCTTCCAATAGAAAAACCTATGAAACAAAATCTTTACATAAGAAAGTTAATACACTTTTTGAGGATGTTGGTTTAATTGACATATGGAGGGACCTTTTCCCTGACAGAAGGGATTACACTCATTATTCTGCTCCCCATTCTGTATATACAAGAATAGACTATTTCATAACATTTGGAAAAGACAAAGACAAAGTAAACACCTGTGGAATTGGGACAATGGATGTAAGTGACCAGGCACCTATATATTTATCTGTTGATTTTGACCTACAACCAAAGAATACTATTTGGAAACTAAATTCAAGTCTACTCAATGATCCGTACTTTAAGGAACAAGTTAAAAAAGAAATTAGTCTCTACTTAGAATTTAATGATAATGGAGAGGTTTCACCTCCCATTTTAAGGGACACTCTGAAGGCGGTCTTAAGAGGGAAAATTATAGTGATATTTTCATATAAGAAAAAAATAAGGAATAAAACATTAGAGGAATTACAAAATAGGCTGCAGGAACTAGAGAAAAAACACAGATTGAATTTGGCACAGGATACATTAGGGGAAATTAAAAGAATTAGGAATGAAGTAAATAATTTGGCTATGCAAGAAATCAGGAAAAACTTAATGTTTCTGAAACAGAGACATTATGAAAGTGGATGGAAATCTATGAAAATACTGGCATGGAAACAGAAAAAAAAAGATAGCAGGAAATACAATTCATAGAATTAGGGACCCAAGAATGAAAATGATAAAAAAATAAGCTAAGTGAAATTCAAGAAGCTTTTGAAGTGTTTTACAAAACTCTATATTCCAAAGTTCCAGGGGGAAGCATAACCCAACTTGACACCTTCTGAATTCTCTAGAGTTACCCACTTTAAGTGAAGAACAAAATAGAACGATGACTGCTGACATAACTGAAGTTGAATTGAAAGCTGCAATTAGTAGGCTTAAATTAAGCAAGTCACTAGGATCAGATGGGTATACGGCAGAGTGGTTCAAAGAATTTAAAAATGAGTTAATTCCTGTTTTGCTCCCCACACTGAACTGGGCTCTAAAAAAGGTACAAATGCCACCCAGTTGGAAGGTAGCGATAATCTCAGCTATACCGAAAGAAGGCAAGGATAAAATGGAATGCGGATCATTTAGACCAATATCTGTTCTTAATGTAGATTATAGGTTATTTACCTCCATCGTGGCCAAATGATTAGAGAGTTTCTACCCATACAGATACGTAATGATCAGACAGGTTTTATACGACAATGCCAGACACAAGACAATATATGAAGGACACTTCACATTATGGATCATATACAAAAAAAAAATCGAAGCAATAGTGATAAGCGTGGATGCTGAAAAAGCATTTGATTCGGTTAATTGGAATTTTCTTTACAGAGTTTTACATAGATTTGGTTTCCAAGACACAGTTATTAAAACTATACAGACACTATATGACAATCCTACTGCTAGGATTAAAATCAATGGATATTTATCAAATAGTCATACCCTAGAAAGGGGCACGAGACAGGGTTGTGCATGGTCACCACTACTTTTCGCGTTATATCTGGAACCATTAGCTCAATACATCAGACAAAATGAAGATATCAGGGGAATTAGTATTAAGGGACAGAGCATAAATTGGCTTGTAATGCGGATGACATTTTGATCTATCTAGGGCAACCAACATACTCTTTGCCTAAATTGATGAAATCCTTTGAGCAATATGGTCAATTATCAGGATACAAGATCAACATAGATAAAACCCAATTACTTTCATATTACTATAGCCCACCAAGGGAAATTGAAAGTTGATACCCCTGGGCATGGCACACAGAGTCTTTCAAATATTTGGGCATCATTATGCCAAAAGGTTTGGCAAAATTATCAGAATGTAATTATCAGCCTTTCTATTAAAAAATTAAGGAAGATGTGGCAAGATGGAACCTGATTCCTTTTTTCAGTCTCAGTTCAAGGATTGAGTCTATTAAAATGAATATACTGCCCAGATTGTTATATCTATATCTCTTTCAGACCCTACCAACAGAGATTAATCAAAATCAATTCCATGAATGGAACAAGATGCTATCAAGGTATATTTGGCAGGGTAAAAGGCCTAGAGTTCATCTCAAAACCTTGCAGTTAACAAAGGAAAAGGGGGGGATGGGGCCTACCTTCTCTTAGAGATTATTATTTTGCAGCACAGTTGAGAGCTGTGATATGTTGGTGTAACCCATCATATGACACTCAATGGAAAAACATTGAGGAGCGGGTACTTCCCATCCCCATACAAGCAATTTTGGCTGATAACAACCTGCAAGGGTACATAAATACTATTGATAACCCATGTGTGAAATTGACTCTTAAAATATGGAAAACGACTATAAAAGAATATAATCTGGAGGGAGATATTGCAATTCTTAAATGGTGTGCATATGACTCAGATTTTACACCAAATAAACTGGATGCTAGATTTAAGGACTGGACAGCTAAAGGAATAACGGTTCTTTGCAACATAATGAAAGAAGGAACACACTGTTCAGTTTTGAAATGCTTAAAGAGAAACACTTATTAGAAAAACAAGATTTTTATCGGTATTTACAGATGCGCCAATATGTTAAAAAGACGCTTAAAAATGTAACCAAGACAAATACAATGCTTAATAGAGCTCTTTAGAAAAGCATATAATTCAGATAATGGTAGTAGAATCATTTCAAGCATTTGGGGTTGTCAAATCTTAAAGCACATTCGACTTCATACATTGAAACAAAATGGGAGAAGGAAGGAGGGATAATTATATCTGAGGAAGAATGGACAGCAATATGGAGATAACAATGGAAGTGTACCATTTCACAGAAATGGAGGGAGTTTGGATGGAAAAACTTGATCAGATATTTTATTACACCCTCTCAGAAATCCCATTATGACAGTAACATCCCTGTTTGCTGGAGAAATTGTGGAAATCAAAATGCAAATCATTATCATATTTTTTGGGACTGCTCTATTATCAAAAACTGGTGGAGGGGGTAACGCAATGCCCTACAAGACATCTTTAAATGTGAAATACCATTGGAGAGTATTACCACATATTTTGGATATATACCTCAAGAATGGTTGAAAAGAGATAAATATTTAATGAATATACTGTTGGTGGCTGGTAAAAAGACTCTTACTAGGAAATGGTTATCACAGGAGAGCCCAACCTTAAATACATGGATGGAAATTACAATGGACATTTACAAAATGGAGAAGGTAACAGCAGCTGTTAACCATAAGCTGGAACAATTTAATTCATACTGGGAAAAATGGTTTAACTACATAATGCCTCATAGGCCTGATCTTATTCTCACAAATCAATGAATCTGTTGTAAAAAAAAAGATCACTCCCTACTTGTACATAGTTCTTTCCTTTTGCTTGTTTTTTCTTTCCACACTTTTCTATAAGTGTATACCTCAGATAAATACTTTGTGGATATTTGGGATATATATGATTATATGATATATATGTACAATGTCTGAAATACATCTTATGGAAATGTTTGTTTGATGATGAACTTCAATAAAAACTAAATTACAAAGAAAAAGTCCACCACATGGGGAGGGCATGGAGTTGCATCCCTCCAGGCCAGATATAGAACCACAGAACCATAGAACATTACAGCACAGAAGCAGGCCTTTTGGCCCTTCTTGGCTGTGCTGAACCATTTTTCTGCCTAGTCCCACTGACCTGCACCTGGGCCATATCCCTCCAAACCCCTCTCATCCATATACCTGTCCAAGTTTTTATTAAATTTCCAAAGTGAGCCCACATTCACCACTTCATCTGGCAGCTCATTCCACACTCCCACCACTCTCTGCGTGAAGAAGCCCCCCCTAATGTTCCCTTTAAACTTTTCCCCCTTCACACTTAACCCATGTCCTCTGGTTTTTTTCTCCCCTGGCCTCAGTGGAAAAAGCCTGCTTGCATTCACTCTATCTATACCCATCATAATTTTATATACCTCTATCAAATCACCCCTCATTCTCCTACGCTCCAAGGAATAAAGTCCTAACCTATTCAACCTTTCTCTGGTACTCAGTTTCTCAAGTCCTGGCAACATCCTTGTAAACCTTCTCTGCACTCTTTCAACCTTATTAATATCCTTCCTGTAATTAAGTGACCAAAACTACACACAATACTCCAAATTCAGTCTCACCAATGTCTTATACAAGCTCACTATTACATTCTAACTCTTATACTCAATACTTTGATTTATAAAGGCCAATGTACCAAAAGCTCTCTTTATAACCCTATCTACCTGTGATGCCACTTTCAGAGAATTATGTATCTGTATTCTCAGATCCCTCTGTTCTACTGTACTCCTCAGTGTCCTACCATTTACCTTGTATGTTCTACCTTGGTTTGACCTTCCGAAGTGCAATACCTCACACTTGTCCGCATTAAACTCCATCTGCCATTTTTCTGCCCATTCCTCCAACTGGTCCAAATCCCTCTGCAAGCTTTGAAAACCTTCCTCACTGTCCATTACACCTCCAATCTTGGTATCATCAGTAAATTGGCTGATCCAATTTGCCACATTATCATCCAGATCATTGATATAGATGACAAACAACAATGGACCCAGCACTGATCCCTGTGGCACACCACTAGTCACAGGCCTCCACTCAGAGTAGCAATCCTCCACAACCACTCTCTGGCTTCTTCCATTGAGCCAATGTCTAATCCAATGTACTACCTCTCCATGTATACCTAGCGACTGAATCTTCCTAACTAACCTCCCATGCGGGACCTTGTCAAAGGTCTTACTGAAGTCCATGTAGACAACATCCACTGCCTTCCCTTCATCCACTTTCCTGATAACTTCCTCGAAAAACTCAAATAGATTGGTTAAACATGACCTACCACGCACAAAGCCATGCTGACTGTTTCTGATAACTCCCTGTCTATCCAAATACTTGTAGATCCTATCTCTTAGTATTCCTTCCAATAATTTACCTACTACCGATGTCAAACTCACTGGCCTATAATATCCGAGCTTACTTTTTTAGCCTTTTTTAAACAACAGAACTACATGAGTTATCCTCCAATCCTCTGGCACCTGACCCATGGATATCGACATTTTAAATATCTCTGCCAGGGCAACTGCAATTTCAACACTAGTCTCCCTCAAGGTCCGAGGGAATACCCGATAAAAATATATTTTATTCCTTGAAGGACCTTTGATCCTATAAATAAACACTCTACAGATGCAGTCTAAATTGCCACCTGGAGAGTTCCACAAAGATTCTAATGACCATTGTTGACTTCCAGGATCTGAGGGCAGACCAAGAAAGATTAGTCCTTTGTATGCCACCAAAGCAAAAATAAACTCACATCAAAAAGATAAGATTACGCCTGCAACCCTGGTATTTTTAAGTTGCTGATCAACATTTCTGATCCCTTCTCAGCTCCAGTTGAGAGACAGATAAACGGGAAATCCTAACGTTGGGTGCTGTCTCCGTGATACTATGTATTCTCTAGGATTACATGCATTTCCATGGATGCTCCAGTTTCCCCTGACATCCCAAAGACATACTGATAGGTTAATTACCAATTGAAAATTACAGTAATCCTAGTGTAGGTGAGAGGCAAATGAATCAAAGAATGGAAGGGTGAATAAGAGGAAATGGGTAGCTGGGGCTTAGTGAAATAAGAGGATGATTGAGATTGCTGGCCTGACAGCTGACAAGAGTAGATGGCTATTTTTTAATGTGGTACTAAATAAGCAGTTTTTGATCCTATATTTTTGTTTTTTTCCTCAATCATGTCTAGATGATATTACTATATTGGTATGTACATCAGGGTGTAATTATATACTTTGCATGGATTTCATCGAGTAAACTGTACGCACGGATCTCTGTGCAATAAATCTGTTCTACAGGATTAATGGCCATGGTGAATTCTTTGAATGTGTCACTCTTGACAGAAACGAATTGATTGGCATAATTAATGTAGTTCATTCACTAACAAGCAAAAGAAATCATTAATTGTTGTATTAGGAAAGGAGTCAAAAATTGCTGCTGTAATGGTCAGTACTCTCCTGGAATTGTTTTGTATCTGCTAAATGGTTGATAAAGGAAATGAATTTAACATTTGGATGTTAAAGCAATTTCAAGGCTTTGTTCTTGTTTAGGTAATGTTTATGCTTGAAGTTACATGCAGAATCACTTCTTTAAAGAAAGGCGCAGTGTTAGTTATAATGTTCAACTGAAGTGGTGCAATGCTGACCGTCAGACTTCTCTGTAGTAATGGGAGTTCTGACACTCTTCCCAAAGGTCAAAACAGGATCAGGGGGCACACAGATACTGGCTGCATTTGATTAGATAGGGTCCAAACACAAAACAAGTCAAAGGTAATAACTTACAAGACGTATGGTCAGTAACAATTCCACTTTATTTGATGAAGGTTTATTAATATTATTAGACACGTTTCAAAGCATTTCAAATTTTATTGCTTAAAACAGTTTATGTTGCATTCCCTGGAGGGTAGAAGAATGAGGGAGATTTGATAGAGGTGTATAAAATTATAATGGGTATAGGTAGAGTGAATGCAAGCAGGCTTTTTCCATTGAGGCTAGCAGAGAAAAAAACCAGAGGACATGGGTTAAGGGTGAAGGGGGAAAAGTATAAAGGGAACTTTGGAGGGGCTTCTTCACACAGAGAGTGGTGGGAGTGTGGAATGAGCTGCCAGATGAGTGGTAAATGTGGGCTCACTTTTAACATTTAAGAAAATCTAGGACTGGTACATGGATGAGAGTTGTATGCAGGGATATGGTCCAGGTCCAGGTGCAGGTCAGTGGGACTAGGCATAAAAATAGTTCAGCGCAGCCAAGATGGGCTTAATGGCCTGTTTCTCTTCTGTACTGTTCTATGGTTCTCCCTTTGCGTTCTGCTCCGTTTCAAGTGTACAGTTCTGCCAGTTCTCCTGTTTCTAGGCACATAAAGACCAGCAGTGTTTAGCCTGTATTGTGTGTCCTCTTTCAACAATGCGAAGCTGGTAAAATTTTTATACCTTTTTTCCCTCTTGTGTTTATTTTCATCTTCAATTATCTCCTGTAGTATCCAGAAGGGATCTAGAAGTATGAATACCAAACAAACTTTGCCATCAGAGGCCTCCATTATGATGTGTGGAAGGTAGCAGATCAATGAGGAATCAGTCTTCATTAACAAGTGTGTAGTAAATAAGTCTGCCCAGCCAAACTTCAGTGTTACTTATCGTCACCCTCCCTCTTAGCAGAATGTGCATGATATTCCATGAAGCCACACTACATTAATGAACGTAGACATGTGAATTTTTAAATACACAATCCATTAATGAATGTATACATGTGAATTTTGCAGTTTCTGCAAATGTTGGAAATCCAGAGGAACACGTGCAAAATGCTGGAGGAACTTGGCAGATTAGGCAGTGTTATGTCTTCCCTGAATTGGATTGTTATTTTATTTCTAATAACTAGCTCTTACTGCTTACTTGAGGGTACCTAACTGTTGTTGTTTGCTTACTATCACATTAAGTAATTGGTTTTCATTATCAGGGTGGCCATTTTATATCATTTGTATATTTCAGTCAGTTGTTGGAAGTCAAGAGAGTTTTGAGCAGTGTTTGAATCTGCTTTTTGTTACTGTAAGTTCCAGGGGGAGAAGTACTGTATTTTTACATTATTCTGTTCTAGATAATGCTTGACCTGCTGTTCCTCCAGCATTTTGTGTGTGAATTTTTACCTGTAAGCCAGCAAAGCTTTGAAGCTGGGTAAACTTTGGTATCCATTAATGTTAACTTAGTTAAAATCTTGTTCTGCCTCTGTTTTCAGCTTTATTTTCTTCCTTTTAGTTCATTTTAATGTCTGCATGGCTCTTGTGGTGCCTGATGTATTCCCCTTTATTTAATGTTTAATTTACCTGCTTTTCCCAGTTTTTGTTTCTCATTTGCCTTTCTGTCTTCCATATTAACTTTCATTTCCCCTTTTTACGTGTGCTTCTTTCTTTTTCTGTTTCCATTAGGCTTTATTCATTTGACTTTAAAATGTTAACTAGTTTCTTCTGTGGCATCACGTGTATCTTTTCCATGGGGGGTGTATGTGGCTGGGAATGACTTGATTCCACCTGCCTTATTCACTGTATAGATCTGCATGCTGTATTTTGTGATGGAAAGATGGTCCATCTACTGAGACACTTTTCCTTTTTCTGAGATATAATGGGACAGTTTGGTTAAGCATTATAGCCTTACAATAACCACATATACTTTGCAACACAATGCTCACTCAGCTCTGCTATACTGTATGAAAACAGACTATCTGGTTAATATAAATTGGTCTCAAGTATTTCAGTGTTTACATGTTTGCTACATCAGTTCAGCATCATTAGTTGTTCCCGTAGGTGGCTTCCTCATCCCCCCATTTAGTGAGAAATGTTATGGTCCATGATTCTCTTACCTGCATATCTTGTCCAGAACAGCTAGGTTAATTAATGGTGTTAACTAAATCTTGTTCCTATGTGGTCGACTGTCTTTTTGCAAAGCAGGTCAATTGCAAATCCAAAATAATTGGAGTACATGAAAAATATGCCACTTGAATGGATACTCATCCATTATTATTGGTGAATGTTCCATTGGTACATCCTTACTATAGGATCTAAATCTTGAAATTTCCTAACATTGTATTACCATTCACTTCTTGTACCAATTACAGACTACTAATAAATACTGGTCTTGCCAGTGACAGTCCTGTCCCGGAAACAGACATGCTACTATTTCCTTGTGTGGATAAATTCCAAGCACTGTATCAATGATTATTGTTCAGTAATCGCAAATTCTGCCTGGATACCAAATGTAAGTTTCTCAACTCAATCAGGTGAATGTGAAATGTAGCTCTATTGGCTTGTGTAATTGCTCTTGATCGATGGGAACAAAAATCTGTTTTAACTGACGTATCAGATTTGTGTGAACTTCTACCTAAGCCAGACTGTGAAATGGGTTATTATACGGCAGTAATTTCGCTCAGAATTTAAAGTCCAGTATATAAGTTTACACTTTGTTTTTGATGGGGAGTTCTAATGATGATTGATGCTTTCCACTGTGCCCAGTTAGGAACGGCGTATCAGTATGTAATCTATGCTGCTATACAATATTTTATGTGAAATGGGAATTAGATCATAAGAATATAAGACATAGGAACAGAATTAGGCCATTTGAACCATTGAGTCTGCCCTGCCATTCAGTCACGGCTGAATTATTATTCTTCTCACCCTTTTAAAACTTGATACAGAAGTTAATATTCACTTTCTGCACTGCAGCAGTTTCAGAATTAGTTCTTGAGTAACGTTGTTAGCACAGTGTTTATTACCCATCCTGAGAAGCAGATGGTGGTCATGTAGAATGTTTGTTGATAGAACTCTTGTAGTCATCTGATATCCTAATGCTTTCCCTTCATGTGGAACGCATGTTCTGTCAATAATATATAATTAATATGTAGATGTTTACAGGGGACTCAGTCCAGTACCAGATGATGAAGTGTTACACACGTATGATGGAACCCAGCACGTTCCTCTACATCGAATGAGTGACTTCTATGGCAAGGTAACTTTTCTTTTCAGTATTTGCTTATGTAGTGATAAACACTCAATGTGTTGTAAATTGCAAATACAGCGATAAGAAGAAGCTCTTTGAGTTTGAGATATGCATTTAAAAGGTGAATGAGGAATTGAAGGAGAGAAGGCTAGAACTGTTCATTGGTGAGCAGAATGAGAAACTTAGATGATCTGCCAATTTGATCAAGTTGAGAGTGGTGTGAGCTGGAGGTCTAGGAGCAGGCTGTTTGTCTTAAGATTCTGGCAAAGACACACAGAATTCCATTTGTTTTCATTGATAAGCTGTGGTTTCAGATCTTATCCAAGAGAAATCATTGTCAGGTTAGCACAGGCTACTCTGATGATGATGGCTGGTTCTTGGCTTGTGAAGTTCTAGAGGGAAGAAAGGTCCCCAGGGGCGACAGCACGATGGTTGGTGACTGTAGAGGCCAGTTCTAGATGTGCAGACTCTGGTGCAGTAGGGACACGGGAACAGCTGGGATGCATCGCTTGGGTCGTAGGATCCTTCCTGCGTCTCCTCTTCACCAGATGCTCTTCTGAATTCTTCAAAATTCTTGGCTGCTCCATGGATCAGTGTTCCCCAGCGGTCTGTTACAAGTCAGCTGCTGACACTCGTTGACCTCAATATTTGCCTGAGAGAGCTGCTGCTTAAGTTGGTCTTTGTACCTCTTGCATGGAGAACCACAATCTCTCTTGCCCTGAGAAAGTTCTCTGTAGAGTACTGCTTTGTAGAGTACCTGGAGTTGTCTATGCAAGACACATGGCCTGGCCAGCGGAGTTATCTGAGAGCAAAGTGGCTTCAGTGCTTGGAAGTTGAGCTTGTCCAGGACCTGGTTGTTGGAGATGCGATCCTGCCAGTCGATACCCATGACGGAGCAGAGGCAGTGCTCGAGCAACCGGAATTGCTTGTGGTACCCAGGCTTCAGAGGCATACAGCAGTGTTGTGACAATGGCACCACTGTATACCTGGATTGTTGTGGACAAATGCAGCTGTTAGTCCTTCCACACACATTTCTGGAGACACTGTCGGCTCTAGTGAGTTGATGTCAACGTCCCTTACAATGGTAGCCTCACAGATGATGCTGGCCAGGTGGGGTAACTTCTCCACCTTGGTGAAAGGGGGGGCATCAATGGTGATACGAGGTGTGTTTATAAACACCACGAGGGGCCTTCTGATGGAGGATCATTGTTTTCTTCAGGTGGACTGTTAACCCAAAAGCTCTTGCAGCCTTGGCAAACTGAGTGACTGCAGCCTGTAGTGCATCCTCTGTGCATGAGAAGAGCACAGTCTAGCAGCTCTAGAATGGCCTCTTGCAAGGCTTTTGTTCGGGCGAGAGGGCGACGGAGGTTGAAGATATTTCTGTCAGTGCGGAACTGAATGCAGATGCTCTCAAAGGTGGGTTCTTTTACTTCCCGTAGCATTGTACAGAAAAAGATGGCAAAGAGTGTTGGTGCCAAAACCCAGCCTTGTTTCATGCCGGTACTGCTGGGGAATGGGTCAGATAGGTTGCCCATGTGTTTAACCTGATGCTTTGGCCTTCATGGAGCTGCTGCAAGATGGGGAGGAATTTCAGGGGATAGCTGAGCTTCGGAAGAATCTTCCGGAGACTATTGAGGCTGGCTGCATCAAAAGCCTCGGTCAGGTCAATGAATGTTGCATACAGTCCCATGTTCTGTTCACAACACTTCTCCTGTATCTGGCGCAGGACAAAGATCATGTCGGACGTGCTCCTGTTCGGTCAGAATCTGCACTGACTCTCTGTGAGGTTGCATTCGGCAATGTTAGACATGATTCTGTCCAAGAGAATTCTGGTGAGAATCTTCCTGGCAGTGGGCAGTAGGTTATGCCTCTGTAGTTTATGTAGTCTGATTTCTCCCCTTTGTTCTTGTGCAGGGAGACAATTTCAGTGTTGCGTAGGTCATTTGGGACTGAACCTTTCTTCCAGCAGCTCACTCAGGAGAATGTCTCCACCCATTTTGTATGCTTCCGCTGGGACTGAGGCTTTATGGCACTTCAGCTTGGAAATAGCGGCTTTAATTTTGTCCAAAGCTGGCTGGCCATCAAGCTTAAGCCTGACATCATACTGGGGCATCATTTCAATGGATGCTTCTTGTACTTGATCATTATCCCGGACCATCGCCTGATGGTGGTTTTCTTGTTTGTCAGCAGGCTGGAGCACTCAGATGAGCATAGAGGGGTGTGAATCTGATGGGTTGGATCATACACTACACACAGTGATTCGTAGAAGGCTTGAGTGTTGCCAGAGTCTGCATAGTGCTGCGTTCATTCTGCTCGGGCAGTCCACCGTAGAGAAGGCCCAGGTGCTGCACACAGCTCTGTATTCTGCCTGGGCCGCTTGGTCCTCAGGACTAGACAGTATCACTTGATGGGAGAAGGGTTTTTTCTGGAACAGATTCTGGATTTCAGCATTGTTTTCATCAAACCAGTCAGTCCTTGTTTCTTCATAAGGAGTACCCAACTACTTCGACAGCCCCAGGTTGGATAGCAGTCCTGGGCTGGATGTGCTGCTCACTTAAAGAAGGTGAAATGTCTCCCATGCCCTCTCCTTTCCAAGTACGGTGATCACCTCAGGACCACTGTTTGGCTTGCCATACAGGAGGTCACTCACATGTGGCCTCTCCTACACTGCTGTTCCCATAGCAACGCCTTCGGGTAGTGTCCCGGTTCTTCCTGATTCTGCTATATGGTGGTGTGAGTGAGGGTCCAGCGATATAACTGTGCGGGTAGCCTGGGCTCATCAGCTTTGGTTGGCAGCCGGCTTAGTAGAAGGACAACTGCGATTCCAAACCCAAGTAGATGGGACTCGTTAGCCTTGCTGGGCAGTCTGTCTAAGAGAAAGAAAATCTGATACTCAACCTACAGCCATCCGGTTGCCACAGTTGTTACAGCTCACTGTGCCATTGTGGAACAACCTCTGGCCTAAAGAGTGCAATTGGTCCGCGCACAGCAAACCTCACTATAAACCTACACAGCGCAGGCAGGAAGGAAAGTCCTACAGCGATGGAGATGGGGTGAAACAAGAGGTATTAGATGAGACTGGGAGTCGCAGTCTCAACTCTGCATGTAGGCGGCTCGGACCCATGGGTTGTCTGTCTGTTGACCTGAGGCAACAACAGCATTTGGCAGCCCTCTGAGTGACCAAGCTGCCCTCTTCAGGGATAGAACTGCTCCTTCCAGATGGAGACAGACCTAGGAAAGTTGGTCCAAAAAAGCATCTCACTCGCTGGCCTAAAACACAATCTTTCTTGCATTACCTCAGGACAATAATCTTCAACCAAACGAAAGTTTAGTTTTTGATGTTCATTAATTCCTTTATGACGAGTAATTCGAATTAAGTGCTCCTTAGTACTCACATAGTGAAATCGAAGATTTACGTGATGTGGTTTTAACTCTCTCAATGGTTTTGGCTTTAACAACCTATACGCGCGATCGAGTACTGGGGGAGAGGTATAATCCTCCGAACTAAAAACTTCCATTAAGAATTGAGAGAAAAATTCAGTCAGGTTCCCGCTCTCGACGTCTTCACTGAGTCCTATTATTCAGAAATTCTGTCTGCGACTGCAACTCTCCGAATCAATAATCTTGGCTTTATACTGGTCCAATGTACAAGTAGTCGAATTTAATTTCTTTTAATTTAATTTAATTTCAAAAGAATTCATTCTGGAATCTCTCTGATTACCAGCTTCAGTAAGTTCAGAAATTTGCCGTTGTTGTTTTTCGTTCTCTTTTTCAAAGGCTGTCAGTTTACTTTTGTTCTCCTTCAACATTACTTCCAGTGCAGTGAATCTTTGGTCAAGTTTTTCATCCAATTTTTCATCCAATAAATTTGAAATAGCTTATAAAGTAAGTCGAGGCTGTTTAGGCCGATTTTATTTCTTCTGGTTTCCATTACCGGTTTCTTTGCCTTCGGCTAATGCCTTTCTTGCTCTGGAAGTCATTTCTGTTGATTAAATTTCAGAATTCAAACATATAAAGATGTTAAAGACACTTTGATATATAAAATAAAAGGGTGATTAGGAAATTGAAAAATGACCAGAGCAGAGCCAAAAATGTGACCTACTCCATCTAGTGCCACCAAGAGAGTCCCCTTTGGCATGAGAACTAGCTTGGCTGGAGATTGACGCTGCTGCTATAAGCGAAGTACATTTTGTGGATCAAGAATCTTTGATAGAGCGTGGTGCAGGCCGCACTCTCTTCTGGTCAGGCAGAAGCTGCAATGAGAACAGACACTCAGGGATAGGTTTCATGGAGAAATACACCATCGTCAATAAGCTTCAAAGCCTACCGGTCAGACAATCACATTGACTTGTGAACCCGTGGCTCCTGCTGCAAGACAACCAATTTGTCGAGACCAGAAACGTCAACAGTGCTTCTTCCTATCGATGCTGCCTGGCCTGCTGCATTCCACCAGCATTTTGTGTGTGTTGCTTGAATTTCCAGCATCTGCAGATTTCCTCGTATAGGAAGGACATAGGGGCTTTGGAGTGAGTCCAGAAGAGTTTTCCTGGATTGGAATGTATTAGCTATAGGGAGAAATTGGACAAACTTGGACAGTTTTCTCTGGAACATCAGAGACTGATGGAAGAATATAAAAATATGATGCCTAGGGTAGATAGTTGGAGGATGGCAATGTCAATACTAGAGGGCATATTTTTATCAGGAGAGGGGATGCATTTGAAGATGTGCAAGGAAGTGTTTTTTAATGATTTGTAGGTGCTGGAACTTACTACCAACAGGTTTGGGAGTTGGGAAAGAGGTGGTGGAAGCAGATACAATAGCAACATTTAAGAGACATTTAGACAAACAGATACATACATGATATATGAAGATAGGGATCATGTGAGGTAGATGGGATTATTTTAATTTGGAATTGTAATCAGTGGTGGGCCAAAGGGCCTGTTCTCTGCTGTACAGTTCATTGTTTCCAGATTCAGCTGTGAACCTTAGGAAAGAATTAACACTTGTGTTCGGAAGCATATAGTGAAACCCTTTGGATAGATTCATTTCATTGTCAGTGGAAATGAACTAATGTAACTGGAAATATAATAGTCTGGCAAGATGACGGTAAGTGTGAGAGTGACTTTTTTGGTACCACTTAGTTCATTCCTTTCATGACTTTGCTTAGAATGAAGTCTCCTAATAGGTTGTTGTTTTTGGTGGGGTAGGTTCTTGAAAGTTCAGAGACAACAGGATTTTTGAATTTATGCAAGTACAGTACTGTGCAAAATTCTCGGGCACATGTAAAGAAAATTCTATAAAGCAAACTTTAAAATAACAAAAAATAAAACATTTATTAAACACTGCTTAAAAAAACCCAGAAGTAAACAAATGACTAATTTAACTGGAAGTGGACTGCTATACAGCCGCTCGAACAGTTCTTAAAATGAGAAATGTGAACTCAGTTTTTTAGAGTAGTATTGCAAAAAGTCCAAAATGATTTACAGTCAGTTAGGAGAGACTTTCCTTGAAGTAATAAATTCTCTTTCGTGACGTTACTGCTGATCCCAGGTGAAGTATGCCTTGCCCCAAAGGATTTGCGATGTAGGAAATAAAACGGCTTAAAGGCACTGACCTTTCCTTGGTGAAACTCTGCATCCAACTCTTTCTGCTCTTTTAGCAGGAGCTATCTTGGCTTGCAGCTTACTAACTCCTTGTACAAAGATTAAATAAGTTCGAACCTGTTTTACCGCCGACATCAACTTTCCTCGATCCTTCAGCTTCCTGAACTTCGATAATTCTTCAGTCTCTGACTGGACGTTAACTGGCAGTGATTTTCAAAACTGCTGGCACAACGATTCTTACAGTAGAAATTAAAATTCCACTTTTAAAACAAAACTGTGTCATAAAATCAAGTACGCAGCAGAACGGAGTCACTGATGACTTAAGCCACGAAACTGACCTGCGTCACAGGGAGGGGTTCTCCTTTTATATCCCGTGGAAAAAACCATCACATGACCTCTCACTGGCGGGAAAATTACATCACTCCACCATCACAAGACCATTACATCATGCCCAGCAGAGCCTCAATTACATCATGGTCATGTGACAGTCACAGGGTACCCACGGGTACGTAACAGTATTTAAAAAATCTAGGGTGCTTAAGACTTTTGCACAGTACTGTGTTTTACACTGAACTCATATTTTGAAAAAACAAATACTTGTTTCACGCACTGAGAACTCTTTTGGTTTCTTTTACCCCTTCAGGATGCAATAAGTAATGTCCATATCAAAGGAAAGATGTACAAGTGGACCTTGGTAAGTGAGCGACATTTAATACTCAAGTTCTACACCTGGAGTGTTGAGTACTCTGTTAGAGCATTATCACAAATTCAATTTGGGTGATCACTGATAAACCATTGCTCTGGTGAATATCAGCTTTTGCTGACTGTCACAGACCCTTAGGGCACTCTCCATTGCAGACTCACTGACCCATAGGGCACTCTCCATTGCAGACTCACTGACCCTTAGGGCACTCTCCATTGCAGACTCACTGACCTTAGGGCACTCTCCATTGCAGACTGTCACTGACCCATAGGGCACTCTCCATTGCAGACTGTCACTGACCCATAGGGCACTCTCCATTGCAGACTCACTGACCTTAGGGCACTCTCCATTGCAGACTGTCACTGACCCATAAGGCACTCTCCATTGCAGACTCACTGACCCATAGGGCACTCTCCATTGCAGACTGTCACTGACCCATAGGGCACTCTCCATTGCAGACTCACTGACCTTAGGGCACTCTCTATTGCAGACTCACTGACCCATAGGGCACTCTCCATTGCAGACTCACTGACACTTAGGGCACTCTCCATTGCAGACTGTCACTGACCCATAGGGCACTCTCCTTTGCAGACTCACTGACCCATAGGGCACTCTCCATTGCAGACTCACTGACCTTAGGGCATTCTCCATTGCTGACTGTCACTGACCCATAGGGCACTCTCCATTGCAGACTCACTGACCTTAACGCACTCTCCATTGCTGACTGTCACTGACCCATAGGGCACTCTCCATTGCAGACTCACTGACCTTAGGGCACTCTCCATTGCTGACTGTCACTGACCCATAGGGCATTCTCCATTTCAGACTCACTGACCCATAGGTCACTCTCCATTGCAGACTCACTGACCCTTAGGGCACTCTCCATTGCTGACTGTCACTGACCCATAGGGCACTCTCCATTGCAGACTCACTGACCCTTAGGGCACTCTCCATTACAGACTGTCACTGACCCATAGCGCACTCTCCATTGCAGACTCACTGACCCATAGGGCACTCTCCATTGCTGACTGTCACTGACCCATAGGGCACTCTCCATTGCTGACTGTCACTGACCCATAGGGCACTCTCCATTGCAGACTCACGGACCTTAGGGCACTCTCCATTGCTGACTGTCACTGACCCATAGGGCACTCTCCATTGCTGACTGTCACTGACCCATAGGGCACTCTCCATTGCAGACTCACTGACCTTAGGGCACTCTCCATTGCTGACTGTCACTGACCCATAGGGCACTCTCCATTGCAGACTCACTGACCCATAGGTCACTCTCCATTGCAGACTCACTGACCCTTAGGGCACTCTCCATTGCAGACTGTCACTGAACCATAGGGCACTCTCCATTGCAGACTCACTGACCCATAGGGCACTCTCCATTGCAGACTCACTGACCGTTAGGGCACTCTCCATTGCAGACTCACTGACCCATAGGGCACTCTCCATTGCAGACTGTCACTGACCCATAGGGCACTCTCCATTGCAGACTGTCACTGACCCATAGGGCACTCTCCATTGCAGACTCACTGACCCATAGGGCACTGTCCATTGCAGACTGTCACTGACCCATAGGGCACTCTCCATTGCTGACTGTCACTGACCCACAGGGCACTCTCCATTGCAGACTCACTGACCCACAGGGCACTCTCCATTGCAGACTGTCACTGAACCATAGGGCACTCTCAATTGCAGACTGTCACTGTCCCATAGGGCACTCTCCATTGCAGACTGTCACTGAACCATAGGGCACTCTCAATTGCAGACTGTCACTGACCCATAGGGCACTCTCCATTGCAGACTCACTGACCCTTAGGGCACTCTCCATTGCAGACTGTCACTGACCCATAGGGCACTCTCCATTGCTGACTGTCACTGACCCATAGGGCACTTTCCATTGCAGACTCACTGACCTTAGGGCACTCTCCATTGCTGACTGTCACTGACCCATAGGGCACTCTCCATTGCAGACTGTCACTGACCCATAAGGCACTCTCCATTGCAGACTCACTGACCCATAGGGCACTCTCCATTGCAGACTGTCACTGACCCATAGGGCACTCTCCATTGCAGACTCACTGACCCATAGGGCACTCTCCATTGCAGACTCACTGACCCTTAGGGCACTCTCCATTGCAGACTGTCACTGACCCATAGGGCACTCTCCATTGCAGACTTACTGACCCATAGGGCACTCTCCATTGCAGACTGTCACTGACCCATAGGGCACTCTCCATTGCAGACTCACTGACCCATAGGGCACTCTCCATTGCAGACTGTCACTGACCCATAGGGCACTCTCCATTGCAGACTCACTGACCTTAGGGCACTCTCCATTGCTGACTGTCACTGACCCATAGGGCACTCTCCATTGCAGACTCACTGACCTTAGGGCACTCTCCATTGCTGACTGTCACGGACCCATAGGGCACTCTCCATTGCAGACTCACTGACCTTAGGGCAGTCTCCATTGCTGACTGTCACTGACCCATAGGGCACTCTCCATTGCAGACTCACTGACCCATAGGGCACTCTCCATTGCAGACTCACTGACCCATAGGGCACTCTCCATTGCAGACTGTCACTGACCCATAGGGCACTCTCCATTGCAGACTGTCACTGACCCATAGGGCACTCTCCATTGCAGACTCACTGACCTTAGGGCACCCTCCATTGCTGACTGTCACTGACCCATAGGGCACTCTCCATTGCAGACTCACTGACCTTAGGGCACTCTCCATTGCTGACTGTCACGGACCCATAGGGCACTCTCCATTGCAGACTAACTGACCTTAGGGCACTCTCCATTGCTGACTGTCACTGACCCATAGGGCACTCTCCATTGCAGACTCACTGACCCATAGGTCACTCTCCATTGCAGACTCACTGACCCTTAGGGCACTCTCCATTGCTGACTGTCACTGACCCATAGGGCACTCTCCATTGCAGACTCACTGACCCTTAGGGCACTCTCCATTGCAGACTGTCACTGACCCATAGGGCACTCTCCATTGCAGACTCACTGACCCATAGGGCACTCTCCATTGCAGACTGTCACTGACCCATAGGGCACTCTCCATTGCAGACTCACTGACCCATAGGGCACTCTCCATTGCAGACTCACTGACCCTTAGGGTACTCTCCATTGTAGACTGTCACTGACCCATAGGGCACTCTCCATTGCAGACTCACTGACCCATAGGGCACTGTCCATTGCAGACTGTCACTGACCCATAGGGCACTCTCCATTGCAGACTCACTGACCCATAGGGCACTCTCCATTGCAGACTCACTGACCCATAGGGCACTCTCCATTGCAGACTGTCACTGACCCATAAGGCACTCTCCATTGCAGACTCACTGACCCATAGGGCACTCTCCATTGCAGACTGTCACTGACCCATAGGGCACTCTCCATTGCAGACTCACTGACCTTAGGGCACTCTCCATTGCTGACTGTCACTGACCCATAGGGCACTCTCCATTGCAGACTCACTGACCCATAGGGCACTCTCCATTGCTGACTCACTGACCCATAGGGCACTCTCCTTTGCAGACTCACTGACCTAAGGGCACTCTCCATTGCTGACTGTCACTGACCCATAGGGCACTCTCCATTGCAGACTGTCACTGACCCATAAGGCACTCTCCATTGCAGACTCACTGACCCATAGGGCACTCTCCATTGCAGACTGTCACTGACCCATAAGGCACTCTCCATTGCAGACTCACTGACCCATAGGGCACTCTCCATTGCAGACTGTCACTGACCCATAGGGCACTCTCCATTGCAGACTCACTGACCCATAGGGCACTCTCCATTGCAGACTCACTGACCCTTAGGGCACTCTCCATTGCTGACTGTCACTGACCCATAGGGCATTCTCCATTGCAGACTCACTGACCCTTAGGGCACTCTCCATTGCAGACTGTCACTGACCCATAGGGCACTCTCCATTGCAGACTCACTGACCCATAGGGCACACTCCATTGCTGACTGTCACTGACCCATAGGGCTCTCTCCATTGCAGACTCACTGAGCTTAGGGCACTCTCCATTGCTGACTGTCACTGACCCATAGGGCACTCTCCATTGCAGACTCACTGACCCATAGGGCACTCTCCATTGCAGACTGTCACTGACCCATAGGGCACTCTCCATTGCAGACTCACTGACCCATAGGGCACACTCCATTGCAGACTGTCACTGACCCATAGGGCACTCTCCATTGCTGACTCACTGACCCATAGGGCACTCTCCATTGCTGACTGTCACTGACCCATAGGGCACTCTCCATTGCAGACTCACTGACCCTTAGGGCACTCTCCATTGCAGACTGTCACTGACCCATAGGGCACTCTCCATTGCAGACTCACTGACCCATAGGGCACTCTCCATTGCAGACTCACTGACCCATAGGGCACTCTCCATTGCAGACTGTCACTGACCCATAAGGCACTCTCCATTTCAGACTGTCACTGACCCATAGGGCACTCTCCATTGCTGACTGTCATTGACCCATAGGGCACTCTCCATTGCAGACTCACTGACCCATAGGGCACTCTCCATTGCAGACTGTCACTGACCCATAGGGCACTCTCCATTGCAGACTCACTGACCCATAGGGCACTCTCCATTGCAGACTGTCACTGACCCATAGGGCACTCTCCATTGCAGACTCACTGACCCTTAGGGCACTCTCCATTGCAGACTGTCACTGACCCATAGGGCACTCTCCATTGCAGACTCACTGACCCATAGGGCACTCTCCATTGCAGACGGTCACTGACCCATAGGGCACTCTCCATTGCAGACTCACTGACCCATAGGGCACTCTCCATTGCAGACTGTCACTGACCCATAGGGCACTGTCGATTGCAGACTCACTGACCCATAGGGCACTCTCCATTGCAGACTGTCACTGACCCATAGGGCACTCTCCATTGCAGACTGTCACTGACCCATAGGGCACTCTCCATTCCAGACTGTCACTGACCCATAGGGCACTCTCCATTGCAGACTCACTGACACATAGGGCACTCTCCATTGCAGACTGTCACTGACCCATAGGGCACTCTCCATTGCAGACTGTCACTGACCCATAGGGCACTCTCCATTGCAGACTCACTGACCCATAGGGCACTCTCCATTGCAGACTCACTGACCCATAGGGCACTCTCCATTGCAGACTGTCACTGACCCATAGGGCACTCTCCATTGCAGACTGTCACTGACCCATAGGGCACTCTCCATTGCAGACTCACTGACCCATAGGGCACTCTCCATTCCAGACTGTCACTGACCCATAGGGCACTCTCCATTGCAGACTCACTGACCCATAGGGCACTCTCCATTGCAGACTGTCACTGACCCATAGGGCACTCTCCATTGCAGACTGTCACTGACCCATAGGGCACTCTCCATTGCAGACTCACTGACCCATAGGGCACTCTCCATTGCAGACTGTCACTGACCCATAAGGCACTCTCCATTGCAGACTCACTGACCCATAGGGCACTCTCCATTGCAGACTGTCACTGACCCATAGGGCACTCTCCATTGCAGACTCACTGACCCATAGGGCACTCTCCATTGCAGACTCACTGACCCATAGGTCACTCTCCATTGCAGACTCACTGACCCTTAGGGCACTCTCCATTGCTGACTGTCACTGACCCATAGGGCACTCTCCATTGCAGACTCACTGACCCTTAGGGCACTCTCCATTGCAGACTGTCACTGACCCATAGGGCACTCTCCATTGCAGACTCACTGACCCATAGGGCACTCTCCATTGCAGACTGTCACTGACCCATAGGGCACTCTCCATTGCAGACTCACTGACCCATAGGGCACTCTCCATTGCAGACTCACTGACCCTTAGGGTACTCTCCATTGTAGACTGTCACTGACCCATAGGGCACTCTCCATTGCAGACTCACTGACCCATAGGGCACTGTCCATTGCAGACTGTCACTGACCCATAGGGCACTCTCCATTGCAGACTCACTGACCCATAGGGCACTCTCCATTGCAGACTCACTGACCCATAGGGCACTCTCCATTGCAGACTGTCACTGACCCATAAGGCACTCTCCATTGCAGACTCACTGACCCATAGGGCACTCTCCATTGCAGACTGTCACTGACCCATAGGGCACTCTCCATTGCAGACTCACTGACCCATTGGGCACTCTCCATTGCAGACTCACTAACCCTTAGGGCACTCTCCATTGTAGACTGTCACTGACCCATAGGGCACTCTCCATTGCAGACTCACTGACCTTAGGGCACTCTCCATTGCTGACTGTCACTGACCCATAGGGCACTCTCCATTGCAGACTCACTGACCCATAGGGCACTCTCCATTGCTGACTCACTGACCCATAGGGCACTCTCCTTTGCAGACTCACTGACCTAAGGGCACTCTCCATTGCTGACTGTCACTGACCCATAGGGCACTCTCCATTGCAGACTGTCACTGACCCATAAGGCACTCTCCATTGCAGACTCACTGACCCATAGGGCACTCTCCATTGCAGACTGTCACTGACCCATAAGGCACTCTCCATTGCAGACTCACTGACCCATAGGGCACTCTCCATTGCAGACTGTCACTGACCCATAGGGCACTCTCCATTGCAGACTCACTGACCCATAGGGCACTCTCCATTGCAGACTCACTGACCCTTAGGGCACTCTCCATTGCTGACTGTCACTGACCCATAGGGCATTCTCCATTGCAGACTCACTGACCCTTAGGGCACTCTCCATTGCAGACTGTCACTGACCCATAGGGCACTCTCCATTGCAGACTCACTGACCCATAGGGCACACTCCATTGCTGACTGTCACTGACCCATAGGGCTCTCTCCATTGCAGACTCACTGAGCTTAGGGCACTCTCCATTGCTGACTGTCACTGACCCATAGGGCACTCTCCATTGCAGACTCACTGACCCATAGGGCACTCTCCATTGCAGACTGTCACTGACCCATAGGGCACTCTCCATTGCAGACTCACTGACCCATAGGGCACACTCCATTGCAGACTGTCACTGACCCATAGGGCACTCTCCATTGCTGACTCACTGACCCATAGGGCACTCTCCATTGCTGACTGTCACTGACCCATAGGGCACTCTCCATTGCAGACTCACTGACCCTTAGGGCACTCTCCATTGCAGACTGTCACTGACCCATAGGGCACTCTCCATTGCAGACTCACTGACCCATAGGGCACTCTCCATTGCAGACTCACTGACCCATAGGGCACTCTCCATTGCAGACTGTCACTGACCCATAAGGCACTCTCCATTTCAGACTGTCACTGACCCATAGGGCACTCTCCATTGCTGACTGTCATTGACCCATAGGGCACTCTCCATTGCAGACTCACTGACCCATAGGGCACTCTCCATTGCAGACTGTCACTGACCCATAGGGCACTCTCCATTGCAGACTCACTGACCCATAGGGCACTCTCCATTGCAGACTGTCACTGACCCATAGGGCACTCTCCATTGCAGACTCACTGACCCTTAGGGCACTCTCCATTGCAGACTGTCACTGACCCATAGGGCACTCTCCATTGCAGACTCACTGACCCATAGGGCACTCTCCATTGCAGACGGTCACTGACCCATAGGGCACTCTCCATTGCAGACTCACTGACCCATAGGGCACTCTCCATTGCAGACTGTCACTGACCCATAGGGCACTGTCGATTGCAGACTCACTGACCCATAGGGCACTCTCCATTGCAGACTGTCACTGACCCATAGGGCACTCTCCATTGCAGACTGTCACTGACCCATAGGGCACTCTCCATTGCAGACTCACTGACCCATAGGGCACTCTCCATTCCAGACTGTCACTGACCCATAGGGCACTCTCCATTGCAGACTCACTGACCCATAGGGCACTCTCCATTGCAGACTGTCACTGACCCATAGGGCACTCTCCATTGCAGACTGTCACTGACCCATAGGGCACTCTCCATTGCAGACTCACTGACCCATAGGGCACTCTCCATTGCAGACTGTCACTGACCCATAAGGCACTCTCCATTGCAGACTCACTGACCCATAGGGCACTCTCCATTGCAGACTGTCACTGACCCATAGGGCACTCTCCATTGCAGACTCACTGACCCATAGGGCACTCTCCATTGCAGACTCACTGACCCTTAGGGCACTCTCCATTGCAGACTGTCACTGACCCATAGGGCACTCTCCATTGCAGACTTACTGACCCATAGGGCACTCTCCATTGCAGACTGTCACTGACCCATAGGGCACTCTCCATTGCAGACTCACAGACCCATAGGGCACTCTCCATTGCAGACTGTCACTGACCCATAGGGCACTCTCCATTGCAGACTGTCACTGACCCATAGGGCACTCTCCATTGCAGACTCACTGACCTTAGGGCACTCTCCATTGCTGACTGTCACTGACCCATAGGGCACTCTCCATTGCAGACTCACTGACCTTAGGGCACTCTCCATTGCTGACTGTCACGGACCCATAGGGCACTCTCCATTGCAGACTCACTGACCTTAGGGCAGTCTCCATTGCTGACTGTCACTGACCCATAGGGCACTCTCCATTGCAGACTCACTGACCCATAGGGCACTCTCCATTGCAGACTCACTGACCCATAGGGCACTCTCCATTGCAGACTGTCACTGACCCATAGGGCACTCTCCATTGCAGACTGTCACTGACCCATAGGGCACTCTCCATTGCAGACTCACTGACCTTAGGGCACCCTCCATTGCTGACTGTCACTGACCCATAGGGCACTCTCCATTGCAGACTCACTGACCTTAGGGCACTCTCCATTGCTGACTGTCACGGACCCATAGGGCACTCTCCATTGCAGACTAACTGACCTTAGGGCACTCTCCATTGCTGACTGTCACTGACCCATAGGGCACTCTCCATTGCAGACTCACTGACCCATAGGTCACTCTCCATTGCAGACTCACTGACCCTTAGGGCACTCTCCATTGCTGACTGTCACTGACCCATAGGGCACTCTCCATTGCAGACTCACTGACCCTTAGGGCACTCTCCATTGCAGACTGTCACTGACCCATAGGGCACTCTCCATTGCAGACTCACTGACCCATAGGGCACTCTCCATTGCAGACTGTCACTGACCCATAGGGCACTCTCCATTGCAGACTCACTGACCCATAGGGCACTCTCCATTGCAGACTCACTGACCCTTAGGGCACTCTCCATTGTAGACTGTCACTGACCCATAGGGCACTCTCCATTGCTGACTGTCACTGACCCATAGGGCACTCTCCATTGCTGACTCACTGACCCATAGGGCACTCTCCATTGCTGACTGTCACTGACCCATAGGGCACTCTCCATTGCAGACTCACTGACCCTTAGGGCACACTCCATTGCAGACTGTCACTGACCCATAGGGCACTCTCCATTGCAGACTCACTGACCCATAGGGCACTCTCCATTGCAGACTGTCACTGACCCATAAGGCACTCTCCATTGCAGACTCACTGACCCATAGGGCACTCTCCATTGCAGACTGTCACTGACCCATAGGGCACTCTCCATTGCAGACTCACTGACCCATAGGGCACTCTCCATTGCAGACTCACTGACCCTTAGGGCACTCTCCATTGTAGACTGTCACTGACCCATAGGGCACTCTCCATTGCAGACTCACTGACCCATAGGGCACTGTCCATTGCAGACTGTCACTGACCCATAGGGCACTCTCCATTGCAGACTCACTGTCCCATAGGGCACTCTCCATTTCAGACTGTCACTGACCCATAGGGCACTCTCCATTGCTGACTGTCACTGACCCATAGGGCACTCTCCATTGCAGACTCACTGACCCATAGGGCACTCTCCATTGCAGACTCACTGACCCATAGGGCACTCTCCATTGCAGACTGTCACTGACCCATAGGGCACTCTCCATTGCAGACTCACTGACCCATAGGGCACTCTCCATTGCAGACTGTCACTGACCCATAGGGCACTCTCCATTGCAGACTCACTGACCTTAGGGCACTCTCCATTGCAGACTGTCACTGACCCATAGGGCATTCTCCATTGCAGTCTGTCACTGACCCATAAGGCACTCTCCATTGCAGACTGTCACTGACCCATAGGGCACTCTCCATTGCAGACACTGACCCATAGGGCACTCTCCATTGCAAACTGTCACTGACCCATAGGGCACTCTCCATTGCAGACACTGACCCATAGGGCACTCTCCATTGCAGACTCACTGACCCATAGGGCACTCTCCATTGCAAACTGTCACTGACCCATAGGGCACTCTCCATTGCAGACACTGACCCATAGGGCACTCTCCATTGCAGACTGTCACTGACCCATAGGGCACTCTCCATTGCAGACTCACTGACCCTTAGGGCACTCTCCATTGCAGACTGTCACTGACCCATAGGGCACTCTCCATTGCAGACTCACTGACCCATAGGGCACTCTCCATTGCAGACGGTCACTGACCCATAGGGCACTCTCCATTGCAGACTCACTGACCCATAGGGCACTCTCCATTGCAGACTGTCACTGACCCATAGGGCACTGTCGATTGCAGACACACTGACCCATAGGGCACTCTCCATTGCAGACTGTCACTGACCCATAGGGCACTCTCCATTGCAGACTGTCACTGACCCATAGGGCACTCTCCATTGCAGACTCACTGACCCATAGGGCAATCTCCATTCCAGACTGTCACTGACCCATAGGGCACTCTCCATTGCAGACTGTCACTGACCCATAGGGCACTCTCCATTGCAGACTGTCACTGACCCATAGGGCACTCTCCATTGCAGACTCACTGACCCATAGGGCACTCTCCATTCCAGACTGTCACTGACCCATAGGGCACTCTCCATTGCAGACTGTCACTGACCCATAGGGCACTCTCCATTGCAGACTCACTGACCCATAGGGCACTCTCCATTGCAGACTCACTGACCCTTAGGGCACTCTCCATTGCAGACTGTCACTGACCCATAGGGCACTCTCCATTGCAGACTTACTGACCCATAGGGCACTCTCCATTGCAGACTGTCACTGACCCATAGGGCACTCTCCATTGCAGACTCACTGACCCATAGGGCACTCTCCATTGCAGACTGTCACTGACCCATAGGGCACTCTCCATTGCAGACTGTCACTGACCCATAGGGCACTCTCCATTGCAGACTCACTGACCCATAGGGCAATCTCCATTCCAGACTGTCACTGACCCATAGGGCACTGTCCATTGCAGACTGTCACTGACCCATAGGGCACTCTCCATTGCAGACTGTCACTGACCCATAGGGCACTCTCCATTGCAGACTCACTGACCCATAGGGCACTCTCCATTCCAGACTGTCACTGACCCATAGGGCACTCTCCATTGCAGACTGTCACTGACCCATAGGGCACTCTCCATTGCAGACTCACTGACCCATAGGGCACTCTCCATTGCAGACTGTCACTGACCCATAGGGCACTCTCCATTGCAGACTTACTGACCCATAGGGCACTCTCCATTGCAGACTGTCACTGACCCATAGGGCACTCTCCATTGCAGACTCACTGACCCATAGGGCACTCTCCATTGCAGACTGTCACTGACCCATAGGGCACTCTCCATTGCAGACTGTCACTGACCCATAGGGCACTCTCCATTGCAGACTCACTGACCTTAGGGCACTCTCCATTGCTGACTGTCACTGACCCATAGGGCACTCTCCATTGCAGACTCACTGACCTTAGGGCACTCTCCATTGCTGACTGTCACGGACCCATAGGGCACTCTCCATTGCAGACTCACTGACCTTAGGGCAGTCTCCATTGCTGACTGTCACTGACCCATAGGGCACTCTCCATTGCAGACTCACTGACCCATAGGGCACTCTCCATTGCAGACTCACTGACCCATAGGGCACTCTCCATTGCAGACTGTCACTGACCCATAGGGCACTCTCCATTGCAGACTGTCACTGACCCATAGGGCACTCTCCATTGCAGACTCACTGACCTTAGGGCACCCTCCATTGCTGACTGTCACTGACCCATAGGGCACTCTCCATTGCAGACTCACTGACCTTAGGGCACTCTCCATTGCTGACTGTCACGGACCCATAGGGCACTCTCCATTGCAGACTAACTGACCTTAGGGCACTCTCCATTGCTGACTGTCACTGACCCATAGGGCACTCTCCATTGCAGACTCACTGACCCATAGGTCACTCTCCATTGCAGACTCACTGACCCTTAGGGCACTCTCCATTGCTGACTGTCACTGACCCATAGGGCACTCTCCATTGCAGACTCACTGACCCTTAGGGCACTCTCCATTGCAGACTGTCACTGACCCATAGGGCACTCTCCATTGCAGACTCACTGACCCATAGGGCACTCTCCATTGCAGACTGTCACTGACCCATAGGGCACTCTCCATTGCAGACTCACTGACCCATAGGGCACTCTCCATTGCAGACTCACTGACCCTTAGGGTACTCTCCATTGTAGACTGTCACTGACCCATAGGGCACTCTCCATTGCAGACTCACTGACCCATAGGGCACTGTCCATTGCAGACTGTCACTGACCCATAGGGCACTCTCCATTGCAGACTCACTGACCCATAGGGCACTCTCCATTGCAGACTCACTGACCCATAGGGCACTCTCCATTGCAGACTGTCACTGACCCATAAGGCACTCTCCATTGCAGACTCACTGACCCATAGGGCACTCTCCATTGCAGACTGTCACTGACCCATAGGGCACTCTCCATTGCAGACTCACTGACCCATAGGGCACTCTCCATTGCAGACTCACTAACCCTTAGGGCACTCTCCATTGTAGACTGTCACTGACCCATAGGGCACTCTCCATTGCAGACTCACTGACCTTAGGGCCCTCTCCATTGCTGACTGTCACTGACCCATAGGGCACTCTCCATTGCAGACTCACTGACCCATAGGGCACTCTCCATTGCTGACTCACTGACCCATAGGGCACTCTCCTTTGCAGACTCACTGACCTAAGGGCACTCTCCATTGCTGACTGTCACTGACCCATAGGGCACTCTCCATTGCAGACTGTCACTGACCCATAAGGCACTCTCCATTGCAGACTCACTGACCCATAGGGCACTCTCCATTGCAGACTGTCACTGACCCATAAGGCACTCTCCATTGCAGACTCACTGACCCATAGGGCACTCTCCATTGCAGACTGTCACTGACCCATAGGGCACTCTCCATTGCAGACTCACTGACCCATAGGGCACTCTCCATTGCAGACTCACTGACCCTTAGGGCACTCTCCATTGCTGACTGTCACTGACCCATAGGGCACTCTCCATTGCAGACTCACTGACCCTTAGGGCACTCTCCATTGCAGACTGTCACTGACCCATAGGGCACTCTCCATTGCAGACTCACTGACCCATAGGGCACACTCCATTGCTGACTGTCACTGACCCATAGGGCTCTCTCCATTGCAGACTCACTGAGCTTAGGGCACTCTCCATTGCTGACTGTCACTGACCCATAGGGCACTCTCCATTGCAGACTCACTGACCCATAGGGCACTCTCCATTGCAGACTGTCACTGACCCATAGGGCACTCTCCATTGCAGACTCACTGACCCATAGGGCACACTCCATTGCAGACTGTCACTGACCCATAGGGCACTCTCCATTGCTGACTCACTGACCCATAGGGCACTCTCCATTGCTGACTGTCACTGACCCATAGGGCACTCTCCATTGCAGACTCACTGACCCTTAGGGCACTCTCCATTGCAGACTGTCACTGACCCATAGGGCACTCTCCATTGCAGACTCACTGACCCATAGGGCACTCTCCATTGCAGACTCACTGACCCATAGGGCACTCTCCATTGCAGACTGTCACTGACCCATAAGGCACTCTCCATTTCAGACTGTCACTGACCCATAGGGCACTCTCCATTGCTGACTGTCACTGACCCATAGGGCACTCTCCATTGCAGACTCACTGACCCATAGGGCACTCTCCATTGCAGACTGTCACTGACCCATAGGGCACTCTCCATTGCAGACTCACTGACCCATAGGGCACTCTCCATTGCAGACTGTCACTGACCCATAGGGCACTCTCCATTGCAGACTCACTGACCCTTAGGGCACTCTCCATTGCAGACTGTCACTGACCCATAGGGCACTCTCCATTGCAGACTCACTGACCCATAGGGCACTCTCCATTGCAGACGGTCACTGACCCATAGGGCACTCTCCATTGCAGACTCACTGACCCATAGGGCACTCTCCATTGCAGACTGTCACTGACCCATAGGGCACTGTCGATTGCAGACTGTCACTGACCCATAGGGCACTCTCCATTGCAGACTGTCACTGACCCATAGGGCACTCTCCATTGCAGACTCACTGACCCATAGGGCACTCTCCATTCCAGACTGTCACTGACCCATAGGGCACTCTCCATTGCAGACTCACTGACCCATAGGGCACTCTCCATTGCAGACTGTCACTGACCCATAGGGCACTCTCCATTGCAGACTGTCACTGACCCATAGGGCACTCTCCATTGCAGACTCACTGACCCATAGGGCACTCTCCATTGCAGACTGTCACTGACCCATAAGGCACTCTCCATTGCAGACTCACTGACCCATAGGGCACTCTCCATTGCAGACTGTCACTGACCCATAGGGCACTCTCCATTGCAGACTCACTGACCCATAGGGCACTCTCCATTGCAGACTCACTGACCCTTAGGGCACTCTCCATTGCAGACTGTCACTGACCCATAGGGCACTCTCCATTGCAGACTTACTGACCCATAGGGCACTCTCCATTGCAGACTGTCACTGACCCATAGGGCACTCTCCATTGCAGACTCACTGACCCATAGGGCACTCTCCATTGCAGACTGTCACTGACCCATAGGGCACTCTCCATTGCAGACTGTCACTGACCCATAGGGCACTCTCCATTGCAGACTCACTGACCTTAGGGCACTCTCCATTGCTGACTGTCACTGACCCATAGGGCACTCTCCATTGCAGACTCACTGACCTTAGGGCACTCTCCATTGCTGACTGTCACGGACCCATAGGGCACTCTCCATTGCAGACTCACTGACCTTAGGGCAGTCTCCATTGCTGACTGTCACTGACCCATAGGGCACTCTCCATTGCAGACTCACTGACCCATAGGGCACTCTCCATTGCAGACTCACTGACCCATAGGGCACTCTCCATTGCAGACTGTCACTGACCCATAGGGCACTCTCCATTGCAGACTGTCACTGACCCATAGGGCACTCTCCATTGCAGACTCACTGACCTTAGGGCACCCTCCATTGCTGACTGTCACTGACCCATAGGGCACTCTCCATTGCAGACTCACTGACCTTAGGGCACTCTCCATTGCTGACTGTCACGGACCCATAGGGCACTCTCCATTGCAGACTAACTGACCTTAGGGCACTCTCCATTGCTGACTGTCACTGACCCATAGGGCACTCTCCATTGCAGACTCACTGACCCATAGGTCACTCTCCATTGCAGACTCACTGACCCTTAGGGCACTCTCCATTGCTGACTGTCACTGACCCATAGGGCACTCTCCATTGCAGACTCACTGACCCTTAGGGCACTCTCCATTGCAGACTGTCACTGACCCATAGGGCACTCTCCATTGCAGACTCACTGACCCATAGGGCACTCTCCATTGCAGACTGTCACTGACCCATAGGGCACTCTCCATTGCAGACTCACTGACCCATAGGGCACTCTCCATTGCAGACTCACTGACCCTTAAGGCAATCTCCATTGTAGACTGTCACTGACCCATAGGGCACTCTCCATTGCAGACTCACTGACCCATAGGGCACTGTCCATTGCAGACTGTCACTGACCCATAGGGCACTCTCCATTGCAGACTCACTGACCCATAGGGCACTCTCCATTGCAGACTGTCACTGACCCATAAGGCACTCTCCATTGCAGACTCACTGACCAATAGGGCACTCTCCATTGCAGACTGTCACTGACCCATAGGGCACTCTCCATTGCAGACTCACTGACCCATAGGGCACTCTCCATTGCAGACTCACTAACCCTTAGGGCACTCTCCATTGTAGACTGTCACTGACCCATAGGGCACTCTCCATTGCAGACTCACTGACCTTAGGGCACTCTCCATTGCTGACTGTCACTGACCCATAGGGCACTCTCCATTGCAGACTCACTGACCCATAGGGCACTCTCCATTGCTGACTCACTGACCTTAGGGCACTCTCCATTGCTGACTGTCACTGAACCATAGGGCACTCTCCATTGCTGACTCACTGACCCATAGGGCACTCTCCATTGCAGACTCACTGACCCATAGGGCACTCTCCATTGCAGACTGTCACTGACCCATAAGGCACTCTCCATTGCAGACTCACTGACCCATAGGGCACTCTCCATTGCAGACTGTCACTGACCCATAGGGCACTCTCCATTGCAGACTCACTGACCCATAGGGCACTCTCCATTGCAGACTCACTGACCCTTAGGGCACTCTCCATTGTAGACTGTCACTGACCCATAGGGCACTCTCCATTGCAAACTCACTGACCCATAGGGCACTGTCCATTGCAGACGGTCACTGACCCATAGGGCACTCTCCATTGCAGACTCACTGACCCATAGGGCACTCTCCATTGCAGACTGTCACTGACCCATAGGGCACTCTCCATTGCTGACTGTCACTGACCCACAGGGCACTCTCCATTACAGACTCACTGACCCACAGGGCACACTCCATTGCAGACTGTCACTGACCCATAGGGCACTCTCCATTGCATACTGTCACTGACCCATAGGGCACTCTCCATTGCAGACTAACTGACCCATAGGGCACTCTCCATTGCAGACTCACTGACCCACAGGGCACTCTCCATTGCAGACTCACTGACCCATAGGGCACTCTCAATTGCTGACTCACTGACCCATAGGGCACTCTCCATTGCTGACTGTCACAGACCCATAGGGCACTCTCCATTGCAGACTCACTGACCTTAGGGCACTCTCCATTGCTGACTGTCACTGACCCATAGGGCACTCTCCATTGCAGACTCACTGACCAATAGGGCACTCTCCATTGCTGACTCACTGACCCATAGGGCACTCTCCTTTGCAGACTCACTGACCTAAGGGCACTCTCCATTGCTGACTGTCACTGACCCATAGGGCACTCTCCATTGTAGACTCACTGACCTTAGGGCACTCTCCATTGCTGACTGTCACTGAACCATAGGGCACTCTCCATTGCAGACTCACTGACCCATAGGTCATTCTCCATTGCAGACTCACTGACCCTTAGGGCACTCTCCATTGCAGACTGACACTGACCCATAGGGCACTCTCCATTGCAGACTCACTGACCCATAGGGCACTCTCCATTGCAGACTGTCACTGACCCATAGGGCACTCTCCATTGCAGACTCACTGACCTTAGGGCACTCTCCATTGCTGACTGTCACTGACCCATAGGGCACTCTCCATTGCAGACTCACTGACCTTAGGGCACTCTCCATTGCTGACTGTCACTGACCCATAGGGCACTCTCCATTGCAGACTCACTGACCCATAGGTCACTCTCCATTGCAGACTCACTGACCCTTAGGGCACTCTCCATTGCTGACTGTCACTGACCCATAGGGCACTCTCCATTGCAGACTCACTGACCCATAGGGCACTCTCCATTGCTGACTGTCACTGACCCATAGGGCATTCTCCATTGCAGACTCACTGACCTTAGGGCACTCTCCATTGCTGACTGTCACTGACCCATAGGGCACTCTCCATTGCAGACTCACTGACCCATAGGGCACTCTCCATTGCTGACTCACTGACACATAGGGCACTCTCCTTTGCAGACTCACTGACCTAAGGGCACTCTCCATTGCTGACTGTCACTGACCCATAGGGCACTCTCCATTGTAGACTCACTGACCTTAGGGCACTCTCCATTGCTGACTGTCACTGAACCATAGGGCACTCTCCATTGCAGACTCACTGACCCATAGGTCATTCTCCATTGCAGACTCACTGACCCTTAGGGCACTCTCCATTGCAGACTGTCACTGACACATAGGGCACTCTCCATTGCAGACTCACTGACCCATAGGGCACTCTCCATTGCAGACTGTCACTGACCCATAAGGCACTCTCCATTGCAGACTCACTGACCCATAGGGCACTCTCCATTGCAGACTGTCACTGACCCATAGGGCACTCTCCATTGCAGACTCACTGACCCATAGGGCACTCTCCATTGCAGACTCACTGACCCTTAGGGCACTCTCCATTGTAGACTGTCACTGACCCATAGGGCACTCTCCATTGCAGACTCACTGACCCATAGGGCACTCTCCATTGCAGACTGTCACTGACCCATAGGGCACTCTCCATTGCAGACTCACTGACCCATAGGGCACTCTCCATTGCAGACTCACTGACCCACAGGGCACTCTCCATTGCTGACTGTCACTGACCCATAGGGCACTCTCCATTGCAGACTGTCACTGACCCATAGGGCACTCTCCATTGCTGACTGTCACTGACCCACAGGGCACTCTCCATTACAGACTCACTGACCCACAGGACACACTCCATTGCAGACTGTCACTGACCCATAGGGCACTCTCCATTGCAGTCTGTCACTGACCCATAGGGCACACTCCATTGCAGACTGTCACTGACCAATAGGGCACTCTCCATTGCAGACTAACTGACCCATAGGGCACTCTCCATTGCAGACTCACTGACCCACAGGGCACTCTCCATTGCAGACTCACTGACCCATAGGGCACTCTCTATTGCTGACTCACTGACCCATAGGGCACTCTCCATTGCAGACTGTCACTGACCCATAGGGCACTCTCCATTGCTGACTGTCACTGACCCATAAGGCACTCTCCATTGCAGACTGTCACTGACCCATAGGGCACTCTCCATTGCAGACTCACTGACCTTAAGGCACTCTCCATTGCAGACTGTCACTGACCTTTAGGGCACTCTCCATTGCAGACTCACTGACCTTAGGGCACTCTCCATTGCTGACTGTCACTGACCCATAGGGCACTCTCCATTGCTGACTGTCACTGACCCATAGGGCACTCTCCTTTGCAGACTCACTGACCCTTAGTGCACTCTCCATTGCAGACTCACTGACCCATAGGGCACTCTCCATTGCAGACTCACTGACCCTTAGTGCACTCTCCATTGCAGACTCACTGACCCATAGGGCACTCTCCATTGCAGACTGTCACTGACCCATAGGGCACTCTCCATTGCAGACTCACTGACCCATAGGGCACTCTCCATTGCAGACTGTCACTGACCCATAGGGCACTCTCCATTGCAGACTCACTGACCCATAGGGCACTCTCCATTGCAGACTGTCACTGACCCATAGGGCACTCTCCATTGCAGACTCACTGACCTTAGGGCACTCTCCATTGCAGACTGTCACTGACCCATATGGCATTCTCCATTGCAGACTGTCACTGACCCATAAGGAACTCTCCATTGCAGACTCACTGACCCATAGGGCACTCTCCATTGCAGACTGTCACTGACCCATAGGGCACTCTCCATTGCAGACTCACTGACCCTTAGGGCACTCTCCATTGCAGACTGTCACTGACCCATAGGGCACTCTCCATTGCAGACTCACTGACCCATAGGGCACTCTCCATTGCAGACAGTCACTGACCCATAGGGAACTGTCGATTGCAGACTCACTGACCCATAGGGCACTCTCCATTGCAGACTGTCACTGACCCATAGGGCACTCTCCATTGCAGACTCACTGACCCATAGGGCACTCTCCATTGCAGACTGTCACTGACCCATAGGGCACTCTCCATTGCAGACTCACTGACCCATAGGGCACTCTCCATTGCAGACTGTCACTGACCCATAGGGCACTCTCCATTGCAGACTCACTGACTCATAGGGCACTCTGCATTGCAGACTCACTGACCCTTAGGGCACTCTCCATTGCAGACTGTCACTGACCCATAGGGCACTCTTCATTGCAGACTCACTGACCCATAGGTCACTCTCCATTGCAGACTCACTGACCCTTAGGGCACTCTCCATTGCTGACTGTCACTGACCCATAGGGCACTCTCCATTGCAGACTCACTGACCCATAGGGCACTCTGCATTGCAGACTCACTGACCCATAGGGCACTCTCCATTGCAGACTGTCACTGACCCATAGGGCACTCTCCATTGCAGACTGTCACTGACCCATAGGGCACTCTCCATTGCAGACTCACTGACCTTAGGGCACTCTCCATTGCTGACTGTCCCTGACCCATAGGGCACTCTCCATTGCAGACTCACTGACCTTAGGGCACTCTCCATTGCTGACTGTCACTGACCCATAGGGCACTCTCAATTGCAGACTCACTGACCTTAGGGCACTCTCCATTGCTGACTGTCACTGACCCATAGGGCACTCTCCATTGCAGACTCACTGACCTTAGGGCACTCTCCATTGCTGACTGTCACGGACCCATAGGGCACTCTCCATTGCAGACTCACTGACCTTAGGGCACTCTCCATTGCTGACTGTCACTGACCCACAGGGCACTCTCCATTGCAGACTCACTGACCCATAGGTCACTCTCCATTGCAGACTCACTGACCCTTAGGGCACTCTCCATTGCTGACTGTCACTGACCCTTAGGGCACTCTCCATTGCAGACTCACTGACCCATAGGGCACACTCCATTGCTGACTGTCACTGACCCATAGGGCACTCTCCATTGCAGACTCACTGACCTTAGGGCACTCTCCATTGCTGACTGTCACTGACCCATAGGGCACTCTCCATTGCAGACTCACTGACCCATAGGGCACTCTCCATTGCTGACTCACTGACCCATAGGGCACTCTCCTTTGCAGACTCACTGACCTAAGGGCACTCTCCATTGCTGACTGTCACTGACCCATAGGGCACTCTCCATTGCAGACTCACTGACCTTAGGGCACTCTCCATTGCTGACTGTCACTGAACCATAGGGCACTCTCCATTGCAGACTCACTGACCCATAGGTCACTCTCCATTGCAGACTCACTGACCCTTAGGGCACTCTCCATTGCAGACTGTCACTGACCCATAGGGCACTCTCCATTGCAGACTCACTGACCCATAGGGCACTCTCCATTGCAGACTCACTGACCCATAGGGCACTCTCCATTGCAGACTGTCACTGACCCATAAGGCACTCTCCATTGCAGACTCACTGACCCATAGGGCACTCTCCATTGCAGACTGTCACTGACCCATAGGGCACTCTCCATTGCAGACTCACTGACCCATAGGGCACTCTCCATTGCAGACTCACTGACCCTTAGGGCACTCTCCATTGTAGACTGTCACTGACCCATAGGGCACTCTCCATTGCAGACTCACTGACCCATAGGGCACTGTCCATTGCAGACTGTCACTGACCCATAGGGCACTCTCCATTGCAGACTCACTGACCCATAGGGCACTCTCCATTGCAGACTGTCACTGACCCATAGGGCACTCTCCATTACTGACTGTCACTGACCCACAGGGCACTCTCCATTACAGACTCACTGACCCACAGGGCACACTCCATTGCAGACTGTCACTGACCCATAGCGCACTCTCCATTGCATACTGTCACTGACCCATAGGGCACTCTCCATTGCAGACTGTCACTGACCCATAGGGCACTCTCCATTGCAGACTAACTGACCCATAGGGCACTCTCCATTGCAGACTCACTGACCCACAGGGCACTCTCCATTGCAGACTCACTGACCCATAGGGCACTCTCCATTGCAGACTGTCACTGACCCATAGGGCACTGTCGATTGCAGACTCACTGACCCATAGGGCACTCTCCATTGCAGACTGTCACTGACCCATAGGGCACTCTCCATTGCAGACTCACTGACCCATAGGGCACTCTCCATTGCAGACTGTCACTGACCCATAAGGCACTCTCCATTGCAGACTCACTGACCCATAGGGCACTCTCCATTGCAGACTGTCACTGACCCATAGGGCACTCTCCATTGCAGACTCACTGACTCATAGGGCACTCTGCATTGCAGACTCACTGACCCTTAGGGCACTCTCCATTGCAGACTGTCACTGACCCATAGGGCACTCTCCATTGCAGACTCACTGACCCATAGGTCACTCTCCATTGCAGACTCACTGACCCTTAGGGCACTCTCCATTGCTGACTGTCACTGACCCATAGGGCACTCTCCATTGCAGACTCACTGACCCATAGGGCACTCTGCATTGCAGACTCACTGACCCATAGGGCACTCTCCATTGCAGACTGTCACTGACCCATAGGGCACTCTCCATTGCAGACTGTCACTGACCCATAGGGCACTCTCCATTGCAGACTCACTGACCTTAGGGCACTCTCCATTGCTGACTGTCCCTGACCCATAGGGCACTCTCCATTGCAGACTCACTGACCTTAGGGCACTCTCCATTGCTGACTGTCACTGACCCATAGGGCACTCTCAATTGCAGACTCACTGACCTTAGGGCACTCTCCATTGCTGACTGTCACTGACCCATAGGGCACTCTCCATTGCAGACTCACTGACCTTAGGGCACTCTCCATTGCTGACTGTCACGGACCCATAGGGCACTCTCCATTGCAGACTCACTGACCTTAGGGCACTCTCCATTGCTGACTGTCACTGACCCATAGGGCACTCTCCATTGCAGACTCACTGACCCATAGGTCACTCTCCATTGCAGACTCACTGACCCTTAGGGCACTCTCCATTGCTGACTGTCACTGACCCATAGGGCACTCTCCATTGCAGACTCACTGACCCTTAGGGCACTCTCCATTGCAGACTGTCACGGACCCATAGGGCACTCTCCATTGCAGACTCACTGACCTTAGGGCACTCTCCATTGCTGACTGTCACTGACCCATAGGGCACTCTCCATTGCAGACTCACTGACCCATAGGGCACTCTCCATTGCTGACTCACTGACCCATAGGGCACTCTCCTTTGCAGACTCACTGACCTAAGGGCACTCTCCATTGCTGACTGTCACTGACCCATAGGGCACTCTCCATTGCAGACTCACTGACCTTAGGGCACTCTCCATTGCTGACTGTCACTGAACCATAGGGCACTCTCCATTGCAGACTCACTGACCCATAGGTCACTCTCCATTGCAGACTCACTGACCCTTAGGGCACTCTCCATTGCAGACTGTCACTGACCCATAGGGCACTCTCCATTGCAGACTCACTGACCCATAGGGCACTCTCCATTGCAGACTCACTGACCCATAGGGCACTCTCCATTGCAGACTGTCACTGACCCATAAGGCACTCTCCATTGCAGACTCACTGACCCATAGGGCACTCTCCATTGCAGACTGTCACTGACCCATAGGGCACTCTCCATTGCAGACTCACTGACCCATAGGGCACTCTCCATTGCAGACTCACTGACCCTTAGGGCACTCTCCATTGTAGACTGTCACTGACCCATAGGGCACTCTCCATTGCAGACTGTCACTGACCCATAGGGCACTCTCCATTGCAGACTCACTGACCCATAGGGCACTCTCCATTGCAGACTGTCACTGACCCATAGGGCACTCTCCATTGCAGACTGTCACTGACCCATAGGGCACTCTCCATTGCAGACTCACTGACCTTAGGGCACTCTCCATTGCTGACTGTCACTGACCCATAGGGCACTCTCCATTGCAGACTGTCACTGACCCATAGGGCACTCTCCATTGCAGACTGTCACTGACCCATAGGGCACTCTCCATTGCAGACTCACTGACCCATAGGGCACTCTCCATTGCAGACTGTCACTGACCCATAGGGCACTCTCCATTGCAGACTCACTGACCCATAGGGCACTGTCCATTGCAGACTGTCACTGACCCATAGGGCACTCTCCATTGCAGACTCACTGACCCATAGGGCACTCTCCATTGCAGACTGTCACTGACCCATAGGGCACTCTCCATTACTGACTGTCACTGACCCACAGGGCACTCTCCATTACAGACTCACTGACCCACAGGGCACACTCCATTGCAGACTGTCACTGACCCATAGCGCACTCTCCATTGCATACTGTCACTGACCCATAGGGCACTCTCCATTGTAGACTGTCACTGACCCATAGGGCACTCTCCATTGCAGACTAACTGACCCATAGGGCACTCTCCATTGCAGACTCACTGACCCACAGGGCACTCTCCATTGCAGACTCACTGACCCATAGGGCACTCTCAATTGCTGACTCACTGACCCATAGGGCACTCTCCATTGCAGACTGTCACTGACCCATAGGGCACTCTCCATTGCTGACTGTCACTGACCCATAAGGCACTCTCCATTGCAGACTGTCACTGACCCATAGGGCACTCTCCATTGCAGACTCACTGACCTTAGGGCACTCTCCATTGCTGACTGTCACTGACCCTTAGGGCACTCTCCATTGCAGACTCACTGACCCTTAGGGCACTCTCCATTGCAGACTCACTGACCCATAGGGCACTCTCCATTGCAGACTGTCACTGACCCATAAGGCACTCTCCATTGCAGACTGTCACTGACCCATAGGGCACTCTCCATTGCAGACTCACTGACCCATAGGGCACTCTCCATTGCAGACTGTCACTGACCCATAGGGCACTGTCGATTGCAGACTCACTGACCCATAGTGCACTCTCCATTGCAGACTGTCACTGACCCATAGGGCACTCTCCATTGCAGACTGTCACTGACCCATAGGGCACTCTCCATTGCAGACTCACTGAACAATAGGGCACTCTCCATTGCAGACTGTCACTGACTCATAGGGCACTCTCCATTGCAGACTCACTGACCCATAGGGCACTCTCCATTGCAGACTGTCACTGACCCATAGGGCACTCTCCATTGCAGACTCACTGACCCATAGGGCACTCTCCATTGCAGACTGTCACTGACCCATAGGGCACTCTCCATTGCAGACTGTCACTGACCCATAGGGCACTCTCCATTGCAGACTCACTGACCCATAGGGCACTCTCCATTGCAGACTGTCACTGACCGATAGGGCACTCTCCATTGCAGACTGTCACTGACCCATAGGGCACTCTCCATTGCAGACTCACTGACCCATAGGGCACTCTCCATTGCAGACTCACTGACCCTTAGGGCACTCTCCATTGCAGACTGTCACTGACCCATAGGGCACTCTCCATTTCAGACTGTCACTGACCCATAGGGCACACTCCATTGCAGACTGTCACTGACCCATAGGGCACTCTCCATTGCAGACTAACTGACCCATAGGGCACTCTCCATTGCAGACTCACTGACCCACAGGGCACTCTCCATTGCAGACTCACTGACCCATAGGGCACTCTCAATTGCTGACTCACTGACCCATAGGGCACTCTCCATTGCAGACTGTCACTGACCCATAGGGCACTCTCCATTGCTGACTGTCACTGACCCATAGGGCACTCTCCATTGCAGACTCACTGACCCATAGGGCACTCTCCATTGCAGGCTCACTGACCCATAGGGCACTCTCTATTGCAAACTGTCACTGACCCATAGGGCACTCTCCATTGCAAACTCACTGACCCTTAGGGCACTCTCCATTGCCGACTGTCACTGACCCATAGGGCACTCTCCATTGCAGACTGTCACTGACCCATAGGGCACTCTCCATTGCAGACTCACTGACCCTTAGGGCACTCTCCATTGCAGACTCACTGACCCTTAGGGCACTCTCCATTGCAGACTGTCACTGACCCATAGGGCACTCTCCATTGCAGACTCACTGACCTTAGGGCACTCTCCATTGCAGACTGTCACTGACCCTTAAGGCACTCTCCATTGCAGACTCACTGACCTTAGGGCACTCTCCATTGCTGACTGTCACTGACCCATAGGGCACTGTCCATTGCTGACTGTCACTGACCCTTAGGGCACTCTCCATTGCAGACTCACTGACCCTTAGGGCATTCTCCATTGCAGACTCACTGACCCATAGGGCACTCTCCATTGCAGACTGTCACTGACCCATAAGGCACTCTCCATTGCAGACTCACTGACCCATAGGGTACTCTCCATTGCAGACTCACTGACCCATAGGGCACTCTCCATTGCAGACTGTCACTGACCCATAGGGCACTCTCCATTGCAGACTGTCACTGACCCATAAGGCACTCTCCATTGCAGACTCACTGACCCATAGGGCACTCTCCATTGCAGACTGTCACTGACCCATAGGGCACTCTACATTGCAGACTCACTGACCCATAGGGCACTCTCCATTGCAGACTGTCACTGACCCATAGGGCACTCTCCATTGCAGACTGTCACTGACCCATAGGGCACTCTCCATTGCAGACTCACTGACCCATAGGGCACTCTCCATTGCAGACTGTCACTGACCGATAGGGCACTCTCCATTGCAGACTGTCACTGACCCATAGGGCACTCTCCATTGCAGACTCACTGACCCATAGGGCACACTCCATTGCAGACTCACTGACCCTTAGGGCACTCTCCATTGCAGACTGTCACTGACCCATAGGGCACTCTCCATTTCAGACTGTCACTGACCCATAGGGCACACTCCATTGCAGACTGTCACTGACCCATAGGGCACTCTCCATTGCAGACTGTCACTGACCCTTAAGGCACTCTCCATTGCAGACTCACTGACCTTAGGGCACTCTCCATTGCTGACTGTCACTGACCCATAGGGCACTGTCCATTGCTGACTGTCACTGACCCTTAGGGCACTCTCCATTGCAGACTCACTGACCCTTAGGGCATTCTCCATTGCAGACTCACTGACCCATAGGGCACTCTCCATTGCAGACTGTCACTGACCCATAAGGCACTCTCCATTGCAGACTCACTGACCCATAGGGTACTCTCCATTGCAGACTCACTGACCCATAGGGCACTCTCCATTGCAGACTGTCACTGACCCATAGGGCACTCTCCATTGCAGACTGTCACTGACCCATAAGGCACTCTCCATTGCAGACTCACTGACCCATAGGGCACTCTCCATTGCAGACTGTCACTGACCCATAGGGCACTCTACATTGCAGACTCACTGACCCATAGGGCACTCTCCATTGCAGACTGTCACTGACCCATAGGGCACTCTCCATTGCAGACTGTCACTGACCCATAGGGCACTCTCCATTGCAGACTCACTGACCCATAGGGCACTCTCCATTGCAGACTGTCACTGACCGATAGGGCACTCTCCATTGCAGACTGTCACTGACCCATAGGGCACTCTCCATTGCAGACTCACTGACCCATAGGGCACACTCCATTGCAGACTCACTGACCCTTAGGGCACTCTCCATTGCAGACTGTCACTGACCCATAGGGCACTCTCCATTTCAGACTGTCACTGACCCATAGGGCACACTCCATTGCAGACTGTCACTGACCCATAGGGCACTCTCCATTGCAGACTAACTGACCCATAGGGCACTCTCCATTGCAGACTCACTGACCCACAGGGCACTCTCCATTGCAGACTCACTGACCCATAGGGCACTCTCAATTGCTGACTCACTGACCCATAGGGCACTCTCCATTGCAGACTGTCACTGACCCATAGGGCACTCTCCATTGCTGACTGTCACTGACCCATAGGGCACTCTCCATTGCAGACTCACTGACCCATAGGGCACTCTCCATTGCAGGCTCACTGACCCATAGGGCACTCTCTATTGCAAACTGTCACTGACCCATAGGGCACTCTCCATTGCAAACTCACTGACCCTTAGGGCACTCTCCATTGCAGACTCACTGACCCATAGGGCACTCTCCATTGCAGACTGTCACTGACCCATAGGGCACTCTCCATTGCCGACTGTCACTGACCCATAGGGCACTCTCCATTGCAGACTGTCACTGACCCATAGGGCACTCTCCATTGCAGACTCACTGACCCTTAGGGCACTCTCCATTGCAGACTCACTGACCCTTAGGGCACTCTCCATTGCAGACTGTCACTGACCCATAGGGCACTCTCCATTGCAGACTCACTGACCTTAGGGCACTCTCCATTGCAGACTGTCACTGACCCTTAAGGCACTCTCCATTGCAGACTCACTGACCTTAGGGCACTCTCCATTGCTGACTGTCACTGACCCATAGGGCACTGTCCATTGCTGACTGTCACTGACCCTTAGGGCACTCTCCATTGCAGACTCACTGACCCTTAGGGCATTCTCCATTGCAGACTCACTGACCCATAGGGCACTCTCCATTGCAGACTGTCACTGACCCATAAGGCACTCTCCATTGCAGACTCACTGACCCATAGGGTACTCTCCATTGCAGACTCACTGACCCATAGGGCAATCTCCATTGCAGACTGTCACTGACCCATAGGGCACTCTCCATTGCAGACTGTCACTGACCCATAAGGCACTCTCCATTGCAGACTCACTGACCCATAGGGCACTCTCCATTGCAGACTGTCACTGACCCATAGGGCACTCTCCATTGCAGACTCACTGACCCTTAGGGCACTCTCCATTGCAGACTGTCACTGACCCATAGGGCACTCTCCATTGCAGACTCACTGACCCATAGGGCACTCTCCATTGCAGACTGTCACTGACCCATAGGGCACTCTCCATTGCAGACTCACTGACCCATAGGGCACTCTCCATTGCAGACTGTCACTGACCCATAGGGCACTCTCCATTGCAGACTCACTGACCCATAGGGCACTCTCCATTGCAGACTGTCACTGACCCATAGGGCACTCTCCATTGCAGACTGTCACTGACCCATAGGGCACTCTCCATTGCAGACTCACTGACCCATAGGGCACTCTCCATTGCAGACTGTCACTGACCCATAGTGCACTCTCCATTGCAGACTCACTGACCCATAGGGCACTCTCCATTGCAGACTGTCACTGACCCATAGGGCACTCTCCATTGCAGACTGTCACTGACCCATAGGGCACTCTCCATTGCAGACTCACTGACCCATAGGGCACTCTCCATTGCAGACTGTCACTGACCCATAGGGCACTCTCCATTGCAGACTCACTGACCCATAGGGCACTCTCCATTGCAGACTGTCACTGACCCATAGGGCACTCTCCATTGCAGACTCACTGACCCATAGGGCACTCTCCATTGCAGACTGTCACTGACCCATAGGGCACTCTCCATTGCTGACTGTCACTGACCCACAGGGCACTCTCCATTGCAGACTCACTGACCCACAGGGCACTCTCCATTGCAGACTCACTGACCCATAGGGCACACTCCATTGCAGACTGTCACTGACCCATAGGGCACTCTCCATTGCAGACTCACTGACCCATAGGGCACTCTCCATTGCAGACTGTCACTGACCCATAGGGCACTCTCCATTGCAGACTCACTGACCCATAGGGCACTCTCAATTGCAGACTCACTGACCCACAGGGCACTCTCCATTGCAAACTCACTGACCCATAGGGCACTCTCCATTGCAGACTGTCACTGACCGATAGGGCACACTCCATTGCAGACTGTCACTGACCCATAAGGCACTCTCCATTGCTGACTCACTGACCCATAGGGCACTCTCCATTGCTGACTGTCACTGACCCATAGGGCACTCTCCATTGCAGACTGTCACTGACCCTTAGGGCACTCTCCATTGCAGACTGTCACTGACCCATAGGGCACTCTCCATTGCAGTCTGTCACTGACCCATAGGGCACTCTCCATTGCAGACTCACTGACCCATAGGGCACACTCCATTGCAGACTGTCACTGACCCATAGGGCACTCTCCATTGCAGACTCACTGACCCATAGGGCACACTCCATTGCAGACTGTCACTGACCCATAAGGCACTCTCCATTTCTGACTCACTGACCCATAGGGCACTCTCCATTGCAGACTGTCACTGACCCATAGGGCACTCTCCATTGCAGATTGTCACTGACCCATAGGGAACTCTCCATTGCAGACTCACTGACCCATAGGGCACTCTCCATTGCAGACTGTCACTGACCCATAGTGCACTCTCCATTGCAGACTCACTGACCCATAGGGCACTCTCCATTGCAGACTGTCACTGACCCATAGGGCACTCTCCATTGCAGACTCACTGACCCTTAGGGCACTCTCCATTGCAGACTGTCACTGACCCATAGGGCACTCTCCATTGCAGACTGTCACTGACCCATAGGGCACTCTCCATTGCAGACTCACTGACCCATAGGGCACTCTCAATTGCAGACTCACTGACCCACAGGGCACTCTCCATTGCAAACTCACTGACCCATAGGGCACTCTCCATTGCAGACTGTCACTGACCGATAGGGCACACTCCATTGCAGACTGTCACTGACCCATAAGGCACTCTCCATTGCTGACTCACTGACCCATAGGGCACTCTCCATTGCTGACTGTCACTGACCCATAGGGCACTCTCCATTGCAGACTGTCACTGACCCTTAGGGCACTCTCCATTGCAGACTGTCACTGACCCATAGGGCACTCTCCATTGCAGTCTGTCACTGACCCATAGGGCACTCTCCATTGCAGACTCACTGACCCATAGGGCACACTCCATTGCAGACTGTCACTGACCCATAGGGCACTCTCCATTGCAGACTCACTGACCCATAGGGCACACTCCATTGCAGACTGTCACTGACCCATAAGGCACTCTCCATTTCTGACTCACTGACCCATAGGGCACTCTCCATTGCAGACTGTCACTGACCCATAGGGCACTCTCCATTGCAGATTGTCACTGACCCATAGGGAACTCTCCATTGCAGACTCACTGACCCATAGGGCACTCTCCATTGCAGACTGTCACTGACCCATAGTGCACTCTCCATTGCAGACTCACTGACCCATAGGGCACTCTCCATTGCAGACTGTCACTGACCCATAGGGCACTCTCCATTGCAGACTGTCACTGACCCATAGGGCACTCTCCATTGCAGACTCACTGACCCATAGGGCACTCTCCATTGCAGACTCACTGACCCATAGGGCACTCTCCATTGCAGACTGTCACTGACCCATAGGGCACTCTCCATTGCAGACTGTCACTGACCCATAGGGCACACTCCATTGCAGACTCACTGACCCACAGGGCACTCTCCATTGCAGACTGACTGACCCATAGGGCACACTCCATTGCAGACTGTCACTGACCCATAGGGCACTCTCCATTGCAGACTGTCACTGACCCATAGGGCACTCTCCATTGCAGACTCACTGACCCATAGGGCACTCTCAATTGCAGACTCACTGACCCACAGGGCACTCTCCATTGCAAACTCACTGACCCATAGGGCACTCTCCATTGCAGACTCACTGACCGATAGGGCACTCTCCATTGCAGACTGTCACTGACCCATAGGGCACACTCCATTGCAGACTGTCACTGACCCATAAGGCACTCTCCATTGCAGACTCACTGACCCATAGGGCACACTCCATTGCAGACTGTCACTGACCCATAGGGCACTCTCCATTGCAGACTCACTGACCCATAGGGCACACTCCATTGCAGACTGTCACTGACCCATAAGGCACTCTCCATTGCAGACTGTCACTGACCCATAGGGCACTCTCCATTGCAGACTCACTGACCCATAGGGCACACTCCATTGCAGACTGTCACTGACCCATAGGGCACTCTCCATTGCAGACTCACTGACCCATAGGGCACACTCCATTGCAGACTGTCACTGACCCATAGGGCACTCTCCATTGCAGACTCACTGACCCATAGGGCACACTCCATTGCAGACTGTCACTGACCCATAGGGCACTCTCCATTGCAGACTCACTGACCCATAGGGCACACTCCATTGCAGACTGTCACTGACCCATAGGGCACTCTCCATTGCAGACTCACTGACCCATAGGGCACACTCCATTGCAGACTGTCACTGACCCATAAGGCACTCTCCATTTCTGACTCACTGACCCATAGGGCACTCTCCATTGCAGACTGTCACTGACCCATAAGGCACTCTCCATTGCAGACTCACTGACCCATAGGGCACTCTCCATTGCAGACTGTCACTGACCCATAAGGCACTCTCCATTGCAGACTCACTGACCCATAAGCCACTCTCCATTGCAGACTCACTGACCCATAAGGCACTCTCCATTGCTGACTCACTGACCCATAGGACACTCTCCATTGCTGACTGTCACTGACCCATAGGGCACTCTCCATTGCAGACTCACTGACCCATAGGGCACTCTCTATTGCAGACTGTCACTGACCCATAGGGCACTCTCCATTGCTGACTCACTGACCCATAGGGCACTCTCCATTGCAGACTGTCACTGACCCATAAGGCACTCTCCATTGCTGACTCACTGACCCATAGGGCACTCTCCATTGCAGACTGTCACTGACCCATAAGGCACTCTCCATTGCAGACTCACTGACCCATAGGGCACTCTCCATTGCAGAATCACTGACCCATAGGGCACTCTCCATTGCAGACTCACTGACCCATAGGACACTCTCCATTGTCCTTTGAGACAGATGGATGCCATGTAGAGTTGTGGCCCTGTTATTTTGGCATTGTCAGCCCTTCTGATCTGTTGAGAACTTGTGAGCAATCCTCCAAGTTCCTGACCCTCCCTGCAAAAGATTGTACCCCAGTGATTTACCCTGAACTTATTGTTCCAACACAAAGACAGCTGTAGTATTCACAGACTTGTCTGAAGAGTCTCAGCAAGTGGAATAAGCTATTTAATGATAGTAAATATTTTTGTCTGCAAAGCTCCTGCATCTTCTATCTAGGATAAGTATGCAGATAAGTAAGCCCTGCTGTATTAATTTCAGTTGTAATATTTAGCATTGTTGACCTTTGTTCGCCTGGTTGTGGTACTTGATTTTTTGCATTGGCTTTGCAAAACTGTGCTTTCATTGCAACGTGTCACGAGCACTTTTCTACCATGTCCTTGCTCTCGTCGCCACCATCCGCTTTTTCAGTGGCATTGTCATTTCCATGCAATATTCTGAACTGTTCAATGCAAATGCAGTAGGCAAGACATGCTTGCCTTTGAGAAATCCTATTGAA